>NW_028227382.1:265491-334159 GCF_978045245.1 Mus caroli | reverse complement strand
CCGGAATATAGCGAGAAAACCTGAAAAAGGTGGAAAATGAGAAAATCACATGTAGAACCCAGAATAGCGAAAAAACTTGAAAAAGTTGAAAAATGAGAAAATCACACTGCAGGACCCAAAATATGCTGAGAAACCCTGATAATCATGGAAAATTAAATGTTCACACTGTAGGACCCAGAATATGCCTAGAAACCCTTGAAAAACTTGGAAAAATAAAATACACGCTGTAGGAACCAGAATATATTGAGAAACCCTGAAAAAGTAGGAAATCAAAAACTCACACTGAAGGACCCCGAATATGGGGAGAAATCCTAAAAAACGTGGAAATGAGAAAATCACACTCTAGGACCCAGAATATGACGAAAAAACCTGAAAAACATGGAAAATTTAAAATTCACACTGAAGGTCCGGGAATATGGTGAGAAAACCTGAAAAACGAGGAAAATTAAAAACACAAACTGAAGGACCCAGAATATGGCGAGAAAACATGAAAAACATGGAAAATTAAATATTCACACTGTAGGACCCAGAATATGGCGAGAAACACTGAAAAAGGAGGAAAATGAGAAAATCACACTATAGGACCAGAATATGGCAAGAAACCTTGAAAAACGTGGAAAATTAAAAATTCACAATGTAGGACCCAGAATATGCTGAGAAAATTTGAAAAAGTTGGATAATGAGAATATCAAACTGTAGGACCCAGAACATGACGAAAAAAACTTAAAAACGTTTAAAATTAAAAAATCAAACTGTAGGACCTGAATATGGCGAGAAACCCTGAGAATCGTGGAAAATTTAAAAATCACACTGTAGGACGCAGAATATGGCGATTAACCCTGTAAAAAGTGGAATATTAAAAACTCACACTGAAGTACCCCGAAATTGGCAAGAAAACATGAAAAAGGTGGAAAATGAAAAAATCACACTGTAGGACCCAAAATATGCTGAGTAACCCTGAAAAACTTGGAAAATTAAAAATACACGCTGTAGGACCCAGAATATGGCAAAAAACCCTGAAAGAATTAGAAAATTAAAAACTCACACTGAAGGAACCGGAATATGGCAAGAAAACCTGAAAAAGTGGAAAATGAGAAAATCACACTGCAGGACACAGAATATGCCGAGAAATGCTGAAAAACGTGAAAATTAAAAATTGACACTGTTGGACACAGAATATGGCAAGAATCATGAAAAAAGTGGAAAATTAAAAATTCACACTGTATATGGCGAGAAACTTAGAAAACGTGGAAAATTAAAAATTCACACTGAAGGACCCCTAATATGGCGAGAAAACCAAAAAAACAAGGAAAATTCAAAACTCACACTGTAGGACCCAGAATATAGCGAGAAATCATGAAAAAGATGGAAAATGAGAATAATCACACTATAGAACCCAGATTTGGAAAAAAAAAATTGAAAAACGTCGAAAATGGGAAAATCACACTGTAGGACCCAGAATATGCCGAGAAACCCTGAAAACGTGGAAAATTAAAAATATACGCTGGGGGAACCAGATTATGGCGAGAAACCATGAAAAAATTGGACAATGAAAATTCTCACTGCATTACCCAGAATATGGCAATCAACCCTGAAAAAAGTAGATAACTATAAACTCACACTGATGGACCCGGAATATGGCTAGAAAACCTGAAAAAGGTGGAAAATGAGAAAATCACACTGCAGGACCCAGAATATGCTGAGAATCCCTGAAAATCGTGGAAAATTAAAAATTCACACTGAAGGACCCGGAATGTGGCCAGAAAACCTGAAAAACGAGGAAAATTAAAAACTCAAACTGAAGGACCCAGAATATGCTGAGAAAACCTGAAAAACGTGAAAATTAAAAATTCACACTGTCGGACACAGAATATTTTGAGAAAACATGAAAAAAAGAGGAAAATTAAAATTCACAATGTATTACCCAAAATATGGGGAGAAATACTGAAAAACGTGGAAAATTAAAAATTCACACTGCAGGACCTGGAATATGGCAAGAAATCCTGAAAAACTTGGAAATGAGAAAATCACACTGTAGGACCCAGAATATGATGAAAAAACAAGAAAAACGTGGAAAATTAAAAATTCACACTGAAGAAATCTGAATATGGCGAGAAAACCTGAAAAAACGAGGAAAATTAAAAACTCACACTGTAGGACCCAGAATATGCCAAGAAACACGGAAAAAAGTGAAAATTAAAAATTCACATTGTTGGACACAATATGGCGAGAAACCAATAAAAAAGTGTGAAATTAAAAATTCACACTGTATTTCCCAGAATATGTCGAGAAATACTGAAAAACGTGTTAAATTAAAAATTCACACTGAAAGACCTGAAAAACGTGGAAATGAGAAGATCACACTTTAGGACTCAGAATATGATTTAAAAAACTGAGAAACGTGGAAAATAAAAAATACATGCTGTAGGACACAGAATATGTCGAGAAACCCTGAAAAATTATAAAATTAAAATCTCACACTGAAGGACCCCAAATATGGCTAGAAAGGCTGTAAAAAGTTGGAAAATGAGAAAATCACACTGTAGGACCCAGAATTACGAAAAAATTTATAAAACGTGGAAAATGAGAAAATCACACTGCAGGACCTAGAATATGCTGAGTAACCCTGAAAAACATGAAAATTAAAAATTCACACTGTCGGACACAGAATATGGCGAGAAACCATGAAAAAAGTGGAAAATTAAAAATTCACACTGTATTACCCAGAATATGGCGAGAAATACTGAAAAACGTGGAAAATTAAAAATTCACCCTGAAGGACCTGGAATATGGCAAGAAAACCTGAAAAACGGAAAATGAGAAAAATCACTCTGTAGTACCCAGAATATGACGAAAAAACCTGAAAAACGTGGAAAATTAAAAACTCACACTGAATGACCCAGAATATGTAAAGAAAACATGAAAAAAGTAAAAAAACTAAAAATTCACACTGAAAGACCCCGAATATGGCGAGAAAACCTGAAAAAGGTGGAAAATGAGAATAAATGACTGTAGGACCCAGAATTGCGAAAAAACTTGAAAAACTTCGAAAATGAGAAAATCACACTTTAGGACCCAGAATATGCCGAGAAACCCTGAAAAACGTGGAAAATTAAAATTACGCGCTGTTGGACCCAGAATATGGTGAGAAACCGGAAAAACGTGGAAAATTAAAAATACACTCTGTTGGACCCAGAATATGGCAAGAAACCCTGCAAAAGGTGAAAAACGAGAAAATCACACTGTAAGACCCAGAATTACGAAAAAACCTGAAAAACTTGGAAAATGAGAAAATCACACTGCAGGAAACAGAATATGCCGAGAAACCCTGAAAAACGTGGAAAATTAAAAATTCACACTGAAGGACCCGGAATATAGCGAGAAAACCTGAAAAAGGTGGAAAATGAGAAAATCACATGTAGAACCCAGAATAGCGAAAAAACTTGAAAAAGGTGAAAAATGAGAAAATCACACTGCAGGACCCAGAATATGCTGAGAAACCCTGATAATCATGGAAAATTAAATGTTCACACTGTAGGACCCTGAATATGCCTAGAAACCCTTGAAAAACTTTGAAAAATAAAATACACGCTGTAGGAACCAGAATATATTGAGAAACCCTGAAAAAGTAGGAAATCAAAAACTCACACTGAAGGACCCCGAATATGGGGAGAAATCCTAAAAAACGTGGAAATGAGAAAATCACACTCTAGGACCCAGAATATGACGAAAAAACCTGAAAAACATGGAAAATTTAAAATTCACACTGAAGGTCCGGGAATATGGTGAGAAAACCTGAAAAACGAGGAAAATTAAAAACACAAACTGAAGGACCCAGAATATGGCGAGAAAACATGAAAAACATGGAAAATTAAATATTCACACTGTAGGACCCAGAATATGGCGAGAAACACTGAAAAAGGAGGAAAATGAGAAAATCACACTATAGGACCAGAATATGGCAAGAAACCTTGAAAAACGTGGAAAATTAAAAATTCACAATGTAGGACCCAGAATATGCTGAGAAAATCTGAAAAAGTTGGATAATGAGAATATCAAACTGTAGGACCCAGAACATGACGAAAAAAACTTAAAAACGTTTAAAATTAAAAAATCAAACTGTAGGACCTGAATATGGCGAGAAACCCTGAGAATCGTGGAAAATTTAAAAATCACACTGTAGGACGCAGAATATGGCGATTAACCCTGTAAAAAGTGGAATATTAAAAACTCACACTGAAGTACCCCGAAATTGGCAAGAAAACCTGAAAAAGGTGGAAAATGAAAAAAATCACACTGTAGGACCCAAAATATGCTGAGTAACCCTGAAAAACTTGGAAAATTAAAAATACACGCTGTAGGACCCAGAATATGGCAAAAAACCCTGAAAGAATTAGAAAATTAAAAACTCACACTGAAGGAACCGGAATATGGCAAGAAATCTGAAAAAGTGGAAAGTCTCTCTCTGTCTCTCTCTCTATGTCTCTCTCTGTCTCTCTCTTTCTCTATCTCTGTCTCTCTCTATTTCTCTCTGTCTCTATCTGTCTCTCTTTCTGTCTCTCTCTGTCTCTCTCTCTCTCTGTCTCTCTCTTTCCCTCTCTCTGTCTCTCTCTGTCTCTATCTCTGTCTCTCTCTGTCTCTCTCTGTCACTCTGTCTCTCTCTGTCTCTCTCTGTCCCTCTCTGTCTCTCTCTGTGTCTTTCTTTGTATCTCTCTGTCTCTCCCTGTCTCTCTCTGTCTCTCTCTTTATGTCTCTCTCTGTCTCTCTCTTTCTCTCTCTCTGTATCTCTCTGTCTCTCTCTGTCTCTCTCTGTGTCTTTCTTTGTCTCTCTCTGTCTCTCTTTGTCTCTCTCTGTCACTCTCTCTATGTCTATCTCTGTCTCTCTCTTTCTCTATCTCTGTCTCTCTCTGATTCTCTCTGTCTCTATCTCTCTGTGTGTCTCTTTCTTTCCCTCTCTCTGTCTCTATCTCTTTCTCTCTCTGTCTCTCTCTGTCACTCTGTCTCTCTCTGTCTCTCTCTGTCTCTCTCTGTCTCTCTCTGTCTATCTGTCTCTCTCTGTCTCTCTCTGTCTCTCTCTCTGTTTCTCTCTGTCTCTCTCTGTGTCTTTCTTTGTCTCTCTCTGTCTCTCTGTCTCTCTCTGATTCTCTCTGTGTCTCTCTCTATCTCTCTCTCTCTGTCTCTCTCTGTCTCTCTCTGTCTCTCTCAATGTATCTCTCTGTCTCTCTATGTCTCTCTCTGTGTCTTTCTTTGTCTCTCTCTGTCTCTCTCTGTCTCTCTCTGTCTCTCTGTGTGTCTCTCTCTGTCTCTCTCTCTATCTCTGTCTCTCTCTGTCTTTCTCACTCTGTCTCTGTCTCTCTCTGACTCTCTCTGTCTCTCTCTTTCTCTCTGTCTCTCTCTGTCTCTCTCTTTCTCTCTGTCTCTCTCTTTCCCTCTCTGTCTCTCTCTGTCTCTATCTCTGTCTCTCTCTGTCCTTCTGACTCTTTCTGTCTCTCTCTGTCTCTCTCTCTGTCTCTCTCTGTCTCTCTCCTTCTCTCTCTCTGTCTCTCTTTCCCTCTCTCTGTCTCTCTCTGTCTCTATCTCTGTCTCTCTCTGTCTCTCTCTATCACTCTGTCTCTCTCTGTCTCTCTCTGTCTCTCTCTGTCTATCTGTCACTCTCTGTCTCTCTCTCTGTATCTCTCTATCTCTGTCGTTCTCTGTGTCTTTCTTTGTCTCGCTCTGTCTCTCTCTGTCTCACTCTCTGTCTCTGTCTCTGTCTCTCTCTCTGTCTCTCTCTGTCTCTCTCTCTAAATCTGTCTCTCTCTGTATTTCTCACTCTGTCTCTGTCTCTCTCTGTCCCTCTCTCTGTCTCTCTCTGTCTCTATCTCTGTCTCTCTCTGACTCTCTCTGTCTCTCTCTTTCTCTCTGTCTCTCTCTGTCTCTCTTTGTCTCTCTCTCTGTATCTCTCTGTGTCTCTCTGTGTCTCTCTGTGTCTCTCTCTGTGTCTCTCTGTGTCTCTCTCTGTCTCTCTCTGTGTCTCTCTGTGTCTCTCTGTGTCTCTCTGTCTCTCTCTGTGTCTCTCTCTGTCTCTCTCTGTCTATCTCTGTCTCTCTCTGTCTCTCTCAATGTATCTCTCTGTCTCTCTATGTCTCTCTCTGTGTCTTTCTTTGTCTCTCTCAGTCTCTCTCTCTCTCTCTCTGTCTCACTCTGTCTCTCTGTCTCTCTTTGTCTCTCTCTCTGTATCTCTCTGTCTCTCTCTGTCTCTCTCTCTGTGTCTCTCTCTGTCTTTCTTTTTCTCTATCTATATCGCTCTCTGTCTCTCTCTGTGTCTTTTTTTGTCTCTCTCTGTCTCTCTCTGTCTCTCTCTGTCTCTCTTAGTCTCTCTCTGTGTCTTTCATTGTCTCTCTCTGTCTCTCTCTGTCTTTCGGTGTCTCTCTCTCTGTCTCTCTCTGTCTCACTCTCTGTCTCTCTCTGTCTCTATCTCTGTCTCTCTCTGTCTCTCTCTGTCTGTCTCTGTCTCTCTATGTCTATCTCTGTCTCTCTCTGTGTCTCTCTGTGTCTCTCTCTGTGTCTCTCTGTGTCTCTCTGTCTCTCTGTTTCTCTCTCTGTCTCTCTCTGTCTCTATCTCTGTCTCTCTCTGTCTCTCTATGTCTCTCTCAATGTATCTCTCTGTCTCTCTATGTCTCTCTCTGTGTCTTTCTTTGTCTCTCTCTGTCTCTCTCTTTCTGTGTCTCACTCTGTCTCTCTCTGTCTCTCTCTCTGTCTCTGTCTCTGTGTCTCTCTCTGTCTTTCTCTGTCTCTATCTCTATCTCTCTCTGTCTCTCTCTGTCCTTCTGACTCTTTCTGTCTCTCTCTGTCTCTCTCTCTGTGTCTCTCTGTGTCTCTGTGTCTCTCTCTATGTCTTTCATTGTCTCTCTCTGTCTCTCTCTGTCTATCTCTCTGTCTCTCTCTGTCTCTCTCTGTCTCTCTCTGTCTCTATCTCTGTCTCTCTCTGTCTCTCTCTGTCTCTCTATGTCTCTCTTAATGTATCTCTCTGTCTCTGTATGTCTCTCTCTGTGTCTTTCTTTGTCTCTCTCTGTCTCTCTCTCTCTCTGTGTCTCACTCTGTCTCTCTCTGTCTCTGTCTCTCTCTCTGTCTCTGTCTCTCTCTCTGTCTCTCTCTGTCTCTCTCTCTAAATCTGTCTCTCTCTGTATTTCTCACTCTGTCTCTGTCTCTCTCTGTCCCTCTCTCTGTCTCTCTCTGTCTCTATCTCTGTCTCTCTCTGACTCTCTCTGTCTCTCTCTTTCTCTCTGTCTCTCTCTGTCTCTCTTTGTCTCTCTCTCTGTATCTCACTGTCTCTCTCTGTCTCTCTCTCTCAGTGTCTCTCTCTGTCTTTCTTTGTCTCTATGTCTGACTCTCTCTGTCTCTCTCTGTGTCTTTCTTTGTCTCTTCTATGTCTCTCTCTGTCTCTCTCTCTGTCTCCCTCAGTCTTTCTCTGTGTCTCTCTCTGTCTTTCTCTGTCTCTATCTCTGTCTCTCTGTCTCTCTCTGTCTCTCTCTGTCCTTCTGTATCTTTCTGTCTCTCTCTGTCTCTCTCTCTGTTTCTCTCTGTCTCTCTCTGTCTCTCTGTGTCTTTGTTTGTCTCTCTCTGTCTCTCTCTGTCTCTCTGTGTCTCTCTCTCTGTCTCTCTCTGTCTCTCTCTGTCTCTATCTCTGTCTCTCTCTGTCTCTCTCTGTCTCTCTCTGTCTGTCTCTGTCTCCCTGTGTCTCTCTCTCTGTCTCTCTCTCTGTCTCTCTGTGTTTTTCTTTGTCTCTCTCTGTCTCTCTCTGTCTCTCTCTCTGTCTCTCTCTGTCTCTCTCTGTCTCTCTGTGTTTTTCTTGTCTCTCTCTGTTTCTCTCTCTGTCTCACTCTGTCTCTCTCTGTCTCTCTCTGTCTCTCTCTCTGTCTCTCTCTCTGTCTCTCTCTATGTCTCTCTCTCTTTCTCACTCTGTGTATCTCTGTCTCACTCTGTGTCTCTCTCTGTCTCACTCTGTCTCTCTCTGTCTCTCTCTGTCTCTCTCTCTGTCTCTCTGTCTCTCTCTGTCTGTCTTTGTCTCTCTGTGTGTCTCTCTGTGTGTCTCTCTGTGTGTCTCTCTGTGTCTCTCTGTGTCTCTCTGTCTCTCTCAATGTATCTCTCTGTCTCTCTATGTCTCTCTCTGTCTTTCTTTGTCTCTCTCTGTCTCTCTCTGTGTCTTTCTCTGTCTCTCTCTCTCTATCTCTGTCTCTCTCTGTCTTTCTCACTCTGTCTCTGTCTCACTCTGTCTCTATCTCTGTCTCTCTCTGACTCTCTCTGTCTCTCTCTTTCTCTCTGTCTCTCTCTGTCTCTCTCTGTCTCTCTCTCTGTATCTCTCTGTCTCTCTCTGTCTCTCTCTCTGTGTCTCTCTCTTTCTTTCTCTGTCTCTATCTCTGTCTCGCTCTGTCTCTCTCTGTGTCTTTCTTTGTCTCTCTCTGTCTCTCTCTGTCTCACTCTCTGTCTCTCTCTGTCTTTCTCTGTCTCTCTCTGTGTCTCTCTCTGTCTTTCTCTGTTTCTATCTCTGTCTCTCTCTGTCTCTCTCTGTCCTTCTGACTCTTTATGTCTCTCTCTGTCTCTCTCTCTGTATCTCTCTGTCTCTCTCTGTCTCTCTCTGTTTCTCTCCTGTCTCACTCTGTCTCTCTCTGTCTCTCTCTGTCTCTCTTTCTGTCTCTCTCTCTGTCTCTCTCTATGTCTCTCTCTCTCTTTCTCACTCTGTGTATCTCTGTCTCACTCTGTGTCTCTCTCTGTCTCACTCTGTCTCTCTCTGTCTCTCTCTGTCTCTCTGTCTCTCTCTGTCTCTCTCTCTGTCTCTCTCTGTCTGTCTCTGTCTGTCTCTGTCTGTCTCTGTCTCTCTCTGTCTCTCTCTCTCTCTCTGTGTCTCTCTGTGTCTCTCTGTGTCTCTCTCTGTGTCTCTCTGCGTCTCTCTCTGTGTCTCTCTGTCTATCTCTGTCTCTCTCTGTCTCTCTCAATGTATCTCTCTGTCTCTCTATGTCTCTCTCTGTGTCTTTCTTTGTCTCTCTCAGTCTCTCTCTCTCTCTCTGTCTCACTCTGTCTCTCTCTCTGTCTCTCTTTGTCTCTCTCTCTGTATCTCTCTGTCTCTCTCTGTCTCTCTCTGTCTCTCTCTGTCTCTCTCTCTGTGTCTCTCTCTGTCTTTCTTTTTCTCTATCTATATCGCTCTCTGTCTCTCTCTGTGTCTTTTTTTGTCTCTCTCTGTCTCTCTCTGTCTCTCTCTGTCTCTCTCTGTCTCTCTTAGTCTCTCTCTGTGTCTTTCATTGTCTCTCTCTGTCTCTCTCTGTCTTTCGGTGTCTCTCTCTCTGTCTCTCTCTGTCTCACTCTCTGTCTCTCTCTGTCTATATCTCTGTCTCTCTCTGTCTCTCTCTGTCTGTCTCTGTCTGTCTATGTCTATCTCTGTCTCTCTGTGTCTCTCTCTGTGTCTCTCTGTGTCTCTCTGTCTCTCTCTGTGTCTCTCTCTGTCTCTCTCTGTCTCTATCTCTGTCTCTCTCTGTCTCTCTATGTCTCTCTCAATGTATCTCTCTGTCTCTCTATGTCTCTCTCTGTGTCTTTCTTTGTCTCTCTCTGTCTCTCTCTTTCTGTGTCTCACTCTGTCTCTCTCTGTCTCTCTCTCTGTCTCTGTCTCTGTCTCTCTCTCTGTCTCTCTCTGTCTCTCTCTCTAACTCTGTCTCTCTCTGTATTTCTCACTCTGTCTCTGTCTCTCTCTGTCCCTCTCTCTGTCTCTCTCTGTCTCTATCTCTGTCTCTCTCTGACTCTCTCTGTCTCTCTCTTTCTCTCTGTCTCTCTCTGTCTCTCTTTGTCTCTCTGTCTGTATCTCTCTGTCTCTCTCTGTCTCTCTCTCTCAGTATCTCCCTCTGTCTTTCTTTGTCTCTATGTCTGACTCTTTCTGTCTCTCTTGTGACTTTCTTTGTCTCTTCTATGTCTCTCTGTGTCTCTCTCTCTGTCTCCCTCAGTCTCTCTCTGTGTCTCTCTCTGTCTTTCTCTGTCTCTATCTCTGTCTCTCTGTCTCTCTCTGTCTCTCTCTGTCCTTCTGTATCTTTCTGTCTCTCTCTTTCTCTCTCTCTGTATCTCTCTGTCTCTCTCTTTCTTTCTTTGTCTCTCTCTGTCTCTCTCTGTCTCTTTGTGTCTCTCTCTATCTCTCTCTGTCTCTCTCTGTCTCTATCTCTGTCTCTCTCTGTCTCTCTCTGTCTGTCTCTGTCTCTCTGTGTCTCTCTCTCTGTCTCTCTCTGTGTCTCTCTCTGTGTGTCTCTGTCTCTCTCTGTTTCTCTCTCTGTCTCTCTCTGTCTCTAACTCTGTCTCTCTCTGTCTCTCTGACTCTCTCTGTATCTCTCTGTCTCTCTCTGTCTCTCTCTGTGTTTTTCTTTGTCTCTCTCTGTCTCTCTCTGTCTCTCTCTGTCTCTCTCTGCCTCTCTCTGTCTCTCTCTGTCTCTCTGTGTTTTTCTTTGTCTCTCTCTGTCTCTCTCTCTGTCTCTCTCTGTCTCACTCTGTCTCTCTCTGTCTCTCTTTGTCTCTCTCTCTGTCTCTCTCTCTGTCTCTCTCTGTCTCTCTCTCTTTCTCACTCTGTGTATCTCTGTCTCTCTCTGTGTCTCTCTGTCTCACTCTGTCTTTCTCTGTCTCTCTCTGTCTCTCTCTCTGTCTCTCTGTCTCTCTCTGTCTCTCTCTGTCTCTATCTCTGTCTCTCTCTGTCTCTCTCTGTCTCTCTCTGTCTGTCTCTGTCTCTCTGTGTGTCTCTCTCTGTGTCTCTCTGTGTCTCTCTCTGTGTCTCTCTCTGTCTCTCTGTCTCTCTCAATGTATCTCTCTGTCTCTCTATGTCTCTCTCTGTCTTTCTTTGTCTCTCTCTGTCTCTCTCTGTCTCTCTATGTGACTTTCAGTGGCCCCACACAGCCTCACATATACTTCTAAAAATTTAAAGAAGGGTGTGGCCACTCTAAAAGCTCAACAATTAACAGCATTGTCTCCTCTTCCAGAGTACCTGGGATCAACTACCAGCAACTATATGGTGGCCCATCTCCAGTTCCAGGGGATCAGACAGACAGACATACAGACAGTGATGAAAATGTCAGGGCTGCCTGGTCTTTCTTTCTTTCTTATCCTTTTTTAAAAATGTTTATTTATATATTTATTTATGTATTTATTAGATATAAGTACACTGTAGCTGTCTTCAGACACTCCAGAAGAGGGTGTCAGATTCTGGAGAATCTAAATCCCTCTTATGGTCTGCATATGATGTACATAAACACAGCCTCGCATATACTTCTAAAAATTTAAAGATGTGTGGGGCCACTGAGAGGGCTCAACAATTAACAGCATTGTCTCCTCTTTCAGAGAACCTGGGATAAACTACCAGCACCTTATGGTGGCCCATCTCCAGTTCCAGTGGATCAGACAGACAGACAGACAGAGAGACAGAGATAAGGATGGCAGGCCTGACTGGTCTTTCTTTATTTCTTATACTTTTTAAAAAATGTTTATTTATTTATTTATTTATTTATTTATTTATTTATTTATTTATGTATTAGATATAAGTACACTGTAGCCGTCTTCAGACACTCCAGAAGAGGGTGACAGATTCTAGAGTATCTAAATCCCTCTTATGGTCTGAATATGATGTACATAAACACAGCATCACATATACTTCTAAAAATTAAAAATGGGTGGGGCCACTGAAAGGGCTCAACAATTAACAGCATTGTCTCCTCTTACAGAGATGCTGGGATCAACTACCAGCAACTATATGGTGGTCCATCTCCAGTTCCAGGGGATCAGACAGACAGACAGACAGACAGACAGACAGAGATAAGGATGGCAGGCCTGCCTGGTGTTACTTTCTTTCTTATCCTTTTTAAAAAATATTTATTTATTTATTTATTTATTTATTTATTTATGTATGTATTTATTAGATATAAGTACACTGTAGCTGTCTTCAGACACTCCAGAAGAGGGTGTCAGATTCTGGAGAATCTAAATCCCTCTTATGGTTTGCATATGATGTACATAAACACAGCCTCACATATACTTCTAAATATTTAAAGATGGGTAGGGCCACTGATAGGGCTCAACAATTAACAGCATTGTCTCCTCTTTCAGAGAACCTGGGATCAACTACCAGCAACTTTATGGTAGCCCATCTCCAGTTCCAGGGGATCAGACAGACAGACAGACAGACAGACAGAGATAAGGATGGCAGGCCTGCATGGTCTTACTTTCTATCTTATCCTTTTTAAAAAATGTTTATTTATTTATTTATTTACTTATGTATTTATTATATATAAGTACACTGTAGCTGTCTTCAGTCACTCCAGTAGACTGTGTCAGATTCTGGAGAATCTAAATCCTCTTATAATCTGAATATGATGTACATAAACACAGCCTCACTTATACTTCTAAATATTTAAAGAAGTGTGGGGCCACTGAATGGGCTCAACAATTAACAGCATTGTCTCCTCTTCCAGAGTACCTGGGATCAACTACCAGCAACTATATGGTGGCCCATCTCCAGTTCCAGGGGATCAGACAGACAGACATACAGACAGTGATAAGGATGGCAGGCCTGCCTGGTCTTTCTTTCTTTCTTATCCTTTTTAAAAAAATGTTTATTTATATATTTATTTATGTATTTATTAGATATAAGTACACTGTAGCTGTCTTCAGACACTCCAGAAGAGGGTGTCAGATTCTGGAGAATCTAAATCCCTCTTATGGTCTGCATATGATGTACATAAACACAGCCTCACATATACTTCTAAAAATTTAAAGATGTGTGGGGCCACTGAGAGGGCTCAACAATTAACAGCATTGTCTCCTCTTTCAGAGAACCTGGGATAAACTACCAGCACCTTATGGTGGCCCATTTCCAGTTCCAGTGGATCATACAGACAGACAGAGAGACAGAGATAAGGATGGCAGGCCTGACTGGTCTTTCTTTATTTCTTATACTTTTAAAAAAATGTTTATTTATTTATTTATTTATTTATTTATTTATTTATTTATTTATGAGATATAAGTACACTGTAGCCGTCTTCAGACACTCCAGAAGATGGTGTCAGATTCTGGAGAATCTAAATCCCTCTTATGGTCTGAATATGATGTACATAAACACAGCCTCACATATACTTCCAAAAATTTAAAATGGGTGGGGCCACTGAAAGGGCTCAACAATTAACAGCATTGTCTCCTCTTCCAGAGAACCTGGGATCATCTACCAGCACCTACAATGTGGCCCATCTCCAGTTCCAGGGGATCAGACAGACAGACAGACCGACAGAGATAAAGATGGCAGGCCTGCCTGGTCTTTCTTTCTTTCTTATCCTTTTTAAAAAATATTTATTTATTTATTTATTTATTTATTTATTTATTTATTTATGTATTTCTTAGATATAAGTACACTGTAGCTTTCTTTAGACACTCCAGAGGAGGGTGTCAGATTCTGGAGAATGTAAATCCCTCTTATGGTCTGCATATGATGTACATAAACACAGCCTCACATATACTGAGCTGAGGTGTCACAGGCCAACTGCTGGAATTTCTGAGTACCACCTAGATAGAGAAAAGCTATGCTGTGGTTGCTTAATTTATGTATTTTATTATTTCTATTTGTTGTTTTGTTTTGTTTTATTTGTTTTTAGAGAAGTCCTCAGTCTGTAGCTCTGGCTGACCCAGGACTGCCTACTTGTGTTAATTAGGGTTTCACAGCTGAGAACAGACACCAAGAGCAAGGTAAGGCTTAGAAAACCCTACATTCAGTGGTGGCTCAAGCTCTTAATGAGAGCACTCTGTAGGCAGAGGCAGTCAGTTTCTGAGTTTGAGGCCACCCTGGTGAAAGACAGGGCTAGGGTAGGGGCTAGGGTGAGGAAAGGAAGAAAGAAAGAAAGAAAAGTTTATAATAAAAAGTTTTTATAAAAGTTTTATAAAAAGTGTTAAAGTTTTTAAAAATTAAAAAAAAAATACCAGATCACCATCACACAGCATTGGCTGTCTTCAGGTGTATCCTTTCAGCCTCCAAAACAAAAAACAATGGCTGGTTGTCTTCAGGTGTATCCTATTCTCGAGTCTTATTTCCAACCTTAGAGCTGGGCTGAGCTGCCACATTATGTAATTGCAAACCTTCCTTGGTTTGTCTTTTCCATTTCTAAGACTAACAGGCCTTTTTCTATTTATTGAATATGCTCATGACTGTCCTTTAGATATAGTAAATATAACTTTTGCTTATAAAACTTGTTTTCTAGGAATTTTTAAAGGGCAATGGCAGAGTTTATTTATAAAAAAATATTTTGCATTTATTTATTTGTGTGAGTGATGAAGCTCAGGTCTTAAACTGGTCAGGAGTTATGATTACCTCCCCTCTCTCTCAAACCCTCTCTCTCCTCTCTCAATGATTGTGTAAGAATGTTTTGCATGTGTATGCTGTGCCCACAGACTCCAGAACAGAGTATTAGATCCCCTGGAACTGGAGATGGGCCACCATATATAATACTGGTAATTGAGCCCAGGTTCTCTGGAAGAGGAGACAATGCTCTTAATTGTTGAGCCCTCTCTGTAGCCACATCTTTCTTTTTTTTTTTTTGAGTATATGTGAGGCTGTGTTTATATACATCATATGCAGACAATAAGAATGATTTAGATTCTTCAGAATCTGACACCCTCTTCTGGACTGTCTGAAGATAGCTACAGCATACTTAAATATAATAAATAAATAAATCTTTAAAAAGAAAAGGAAAAGTAAAAAAGAAAGAACAGGCCTGCCATATGCATGTTCATAGAGGAAAATGGAAGAGACCCCAATCTAACCTCAGCAGGGTGCTTCCTTCTGGATGGTAGCTCACAGTTTCATCCCAGCAAGACAGGCAAATCACTGAGTTCAAGGACAGTAAGGTTCAGGACAGCCAAGGTTAGGAAGGAAAAGGGTCTATGTTGAGAATACAAACCGACAAAACAACAACTAGGAAAAAGAAGTGACAGTGTAACTTGGGGTAGGGTACCAACAAGAGAAAGCTTTCTGTTACCACTTACAAACACCAGTAGCCTTGCACCCTTCTGCCCAGGTCCCTGCCTTCCTTTCTAGGAATTCTAAGGATGCCAGGGGGTGGGGGAATCCAGATTAACTTTTTAAAAACAAAGACTTGGTCTTTGATGTCTATAGGAAGCCCTTCTCAGTGCCTTTAACTACCACTGAACTTTCAGGGCTGTGACTCAACTGTAACAAGGAACAGGGCTAAGAACCTGCAGCCTTTGAAAACAACTATTTTTTTAAAGTGGGGGACACAAATCAGCAGTAGAAGCCCTCAGGTTCAGCCATAATACTTGTTAGGGAAAGAACCTCAATGTCCGGAGCTGAGGTCTCATGGGTGAACTGCTTCAAGCTCTGAGTATCATTGAAAGAAAGAAAAGATATCATGTGGTTGCTTAATTTATTTATTTTATTATTTCTATTTTTTGTTTTCTTTTGTTTTGTTTTAGAAAAGGCCTCAGTCTGTAGCTATGGCTGACCTAGGACAGACTACATGTGTTAATTAGGGTTTCACAGCTGAGAAACAGACCATACCTATGTAAGACTTAGAAAACCCAACAGTCAGTGGTGGCTCGAGCTCTTAATGAGAGCACTCTGGAGGCAGAGGCAGTCAGTTTCTGAGTTCGAGGCCAGCCTGGTTAAAGACAGGGATAGGCAGGGCTAGGCAAGGCAGGGCTGGTCTAGGCTAGGCTAGGCTAGGCTAGGCAAGGGGCTGGGCTACTCAAGGCAAGGGACTAGGCTAGGCTACTCAAGGGGCTAGGCAAGACAGACAGACAGAGAGAAAGACAGACAAGGATGGCAGGCCTGCCTGGTTTTTCTTTCTTTCTTATCCCTTTTAAAAAATGTTTATTTATTTATTTATTTATTTATTTATGTATGTATGTATTTAATAGATATAAGTACACTGTAGCTGTCTTCAGACACTCCAGAAGAGGGTGTCAGATTCTGGAGAATCTATATCCCTCTTATGGTCTGCATATGTTGTACATAAACACAGCCTCACATTTACTTCTAAAAATTTAAAGATGTGTGGGGCCAATGAAATGGATCAACAATTAACAGCATTGTCTCCTCTTATAGAGAACCTGTGATCAACTACCAGCAACTATATGGTGGCCCATCTCCAGTTCCAGGAGATCAGACAGACAGACAGACAGTCAAGGATGGCAGGCCTGCCTGGTCTCTCTTTCTTTATTATCCTTTTTTAAAAATGTTTATTTGTTTATTTATGAATTTATTAGATATAAGTACACTGTAGCTGTCTTCAGACACTCCAGAAGAGGGTGTCAGATTCTGGAGAATCTAAATCCCTCTTATGGTCTGCATATTCGGTACATAAACACAGCCTCGCATATACTTCTAAAAATTTAAAGATGGGTGGGGCCACTGAAAGGGCTCAACAATTAACAGCATTGTCTCCTCTTCCAGAGAACCTGGGATCAAGTACAAGCAACTCTATGGTGGCCCATATCCAGTTCCAGAGGATCACACAGACAGACAGACAGACAGAGATAAGGATGGCAGGCCTGCCTGGTCTTTCTTTCTTTCTTATCGTTTTTAAAAAATGTTTATTTCTTTATTTATGTATTTATTAGATATAAGTACACTGTATCCGTCATAGACACTCCAAAAGACGGTGTCAGATTCTGGAGAATATAAATCCCTCTTTAATGGTCTGAATATGATGTACATAAACACAGCATCACACTTACTTCTAGAAATTTAAAGATGGGTGGGGCCACTGAAAGGGCTGAACAATTAACAGCATTGTCTCCTCTTCAGAAGACCTGGGATCAACTACCAGCAACTATTCGTGGCCCATCTCCAGTTCCCAGGGATCAGATAGACAGACAGACAGACAGACAGTTATGGATGGCAGGCCTGCCTGGTCTTTCTTTCTGTCTTATCCTTTTTAAAAAATGTTTATTTATTTATTTATTTATTTATTTATTTATTTATTTATTTATTTATTTATTTATGTGTTTAGTAGATATAAGTACACTGTAGCTGTTCAGACACTCCAGAAGAAGGTGTCAGATTCTGGAGAATCTAAATCCCTCTTATGGTCTGCATATGATGTACATAAACACAGCCTCACATATACTTCTAAAAATTTAAAGAAGGGTGGGGCCACTCTAAAAGCTCAACAATTAACAGCATTGTCTCCTATTCCAGAGTACCTGGGATCAACTACCAGCAAGTATATGGTAGCCCATCTCCAGTTCCAGGGGATTAGACAGACAGACAGATAGACAGAGATAAGGATGGCAGGCCTGCCTGGTCTTTCTTTCTTTCTTATCCTTTTTACAAAATGTTTATTTATTTATTTATTTATTTATTTATTTATTTTTTTATGTTTTTATTATATATATGTACACTGTAGCTGTCTTCAGACACTCCAGTAGAGGGTGTCAGATTCTGGAGAATCTAAATCCTCTTATAATCTGAATATGATGTACATAAACACAGCCGCGCATATAATTCTAAATATTTAAAGAAGTGTGGGGCCACTGAAAGGGCTCAACAATTAAGAGCATTGTCTCCTTTTCCAGAGAACCTTGGATCAACTTCCAGCAACTATATGGTGGCCCATCTCCAGTTCCCGGGGATCAGATAGACAGACAGACAGACAGGCAGAGATATGGATGGCAGGCCTGCCTGGTCTTTCTTTCTTTCTTATCCTTTTTAAAAAAATGTTTATTTATTTATTTATTTATGTATTTAGTAGATATAAGTACACTTTAGCTGTTCAGACACTCCAGAAGAGGGTGTCAGATTCTGGAGAATCTAAATCCCTCTTATGGTCTGCATATGATGTACATAAACACAGCCTCACATATACTTCTAAAAATTTAAAGAAGGGTGGGGCCACTCTAAAAGCTCAACAATTAACAGCATTGTCTCCTCTTCCAGAGTACCTGGGATCAACTACCAGCAACTATATGGTGGCCCATCTCCAGTTCCAGGGGATCAGACAGACAGACATACAGACAGTGATAAGGATGGCAGGCCTGCTTGGTTTTTCTTTCTTTCTTATCCTTTTTAAAAAAATGTTTATTTATTTATTTATTTATGTATTTAGTATATATAAGTACACTGTAGCTGTTCAGACACTCCAGATGAGGGTGTCAGATTCTGGAGAATATAAATCCCTCTTATGGTCTGCATATGATGTACATAAACACAGCCTCACATATACTACTAAAAATTTAACGATGGGTGGGGCCACTGAAAGCGCTCAACAATTAACAGCATTGTCTCCTCTTCCAGAGAACCTGGGATCAACTACCAGCAACTATATGGTGGCCCATCTCCAGTTCTAGGGGATCAGACAGACAGACAGACAGACAGACAGACAGAGATAAGGATGGCAGGCCTGCCTGGTCTTACTTTCTTTCTTATCCTTTTTTAAAAATATTTATTTATTTATTTATTTATTTATTTATTTATTTACGTATGTATTTATTATATATAAGTACACTGTAGCTGTCTTCAGACACTCCAGTAGAGGGTGTCAGATTCTGGAGAATCTAAATCCTCTTATAATCTGAATATGATGTACATAAACACAGCCTCACATATACTTCTAAATATTTAAAGAAGTGTGGGGCCACTGAAAGGGCTCAACAATTAAGGGCATTGTCTCCTCTTCCAGAGAACCTTGGATCAACTTCCAGCAACTATATGGTGGCCCATCTCCAGTTCCCGGGGATCAGATAGACAGACAGACAGACAGGCAGAGATATGGATGGCAGGCCTGCCTGGTCTTTCTTTCTTTCTTTCTTTCTTATCCTTTTTAAAAAATGTTTATTTATTTATTTATTTATGTATTTAGTAGATATAAGTACACTGTAGCTGTTCAGACACTCCAGAAGAGGGTGTCAGATTCTGGAGAATCTAAATCCCTCTTATGGTCTGCATATGATGTACATAAACACAGCCTCACATATACTTCTAAAAATTTAAAGAAGGGTGGGGCCACTCTAAAAGCTCAACAATTAACAGCATTGTCTCCTCTTCCAGAGTACCTGGGATCAACTACCAGCAACTATATGGTGGCCCATCTCCAGTTCCAGAAGATCAGACAGACAGACATACAGACAGTGCTAAGGATGGCAGGCCTGCCTGGTCTTTCTTTCTTTCTTATCCTTTAAAAAAATGTTTATTTATTTTTTTATTTATGTATTTATTAGATATAAGTACACTGTAGCTGTCTTCAGACACTCCAGAAGAGGGTGTCAGATTCTGGAGAATCTAAATCCCTCTTATGGTCTGCATATGATGTACATAAACACAGCCTCACATATACTTCTAAAAATTTAAAGAAGGGTGGGGCCACTCTAAAAGCTCAACAATTAACAGCATTGTCTCCTCTTCCAGAGTACCTGGGATCAACTACCAGCAACTATATGGTGGCCCATCTCCAGTTCCAGGGGATCAGACAGACAGACATACAGACAGTGATAAGGATGGCAGGCCTGCTTGGTTTTTCTTTCTTTCTTATCCTTTTTAAAAAAATGTTTATTTATTTATTTATTTATGTATTTAGTATATATAAGTACACTGTAGCTGTTCAGACACTCCAGATGAGGGTGTCAGATTCTGGAGAATATAAATCCCTCTTATGGTCTGCATATGATGTACATAAACACAGCCTCACATATACTACTAAAAATTTAACGATGGGTGGGGCCACTGAAAGCGCTCAACAATTAACAGCATTGTCTCCTCTTCCAGAGAACCTGGGATCAACTACCAGCAACTATATGGTGGCCCATCTCCAGTTCTAGGGGATCAGACAGACAGACAGACAGACAGACAGAGATAAGGATGGCAGGCCTGCCTGGTCTTACTTTCTTTCTTATCCTTTTTTAAAAATATTTATTTATTTATTTATTTATTTATTTATTTATTTATTTATTTACGTATGTATTTATTATATATAAGTACACTGTAGCTGTCTTCAGACACTCCAGTAGAGGGTGTCAGATTCTGGAGAATCTAAATCCTCTTATAATCTGAATATGATGTACATAAACACAGCCTCACATATACTTCTAAATATTTAAAGAAGTGTGGGGCCACTGAAAGGGCTCAACAATTAAGGGCATTGTCTCCTCTTCCAGAGAACCTTGGATCAACTTCCAGCAACTATATGGTGGCCCATCTCCAGTTCCCGGGGATCAGATAGACAGACAGACAGACAGGCAGAGATATGGATGGCAGGCCTGCCTGGTCTTTCTTTCTTTCTTTCTTTCTTATCCTTTTTAAAAAATGTTTATTTATTTATTTATTTATGTATTTAGTAGATATAAGTACACTGTAGCTGTTCAGACACTCCAGAAGAGGGTGTCAGATTCTGGAGAATCTAAATCCCTCTTATGGTCTGCATATGATGTACATAAACACAGCCTCACATATACTTCTAAAAATTTAAAGAAGGGTGGGGCCACTCTAAAAGCTCAACAATTAACAGCATTGTCTCCTCTTCCAGAGTACCTGGGATCAACTACCAGCAACTATATGGTGGCCCATCTCCAGTTCCAGGGGATCAGACAGACAGACATACAGACAGTGCTAAGGATGGCAGGCCTGCCTGGTCTTTCTTTCTTTCTTATCCTTTAAAAAAATGTTTATTTATTTTTTTATTTATGTATTTATTAGATATAAGTACACTGTAGCTGTCTTCAGACACTCCAGAAGAGGGTGTCAGATTCTGGAGAATCTAAAAACCTCTTATGGTCTTCATATGATGTACATAAACACAGCCTCACATATACTTCTAAAAATTTAAGATGTGTGGGTCCAGTGAGAGGGCTCAACAATTAACAGCATTGTCTCCTCTTTCAGAGAACCTGGGATAAACTACCAGCACCTTATGGTGGCCCATCTCCAGTTCCAGTGGATCAGACAGACAGACAGACAGAGAGACAGAGATAAGGATGGCAGGCCTGCCTGGTCTTTCTTTATTTTTTTACTTTTTAAAAAATGTTTATTTATTTATTTATTTATTTATTTATTTATTTATTTATTTATGTATTTATTAGATATAAGTACACTGTAGCCGTCTTCAGACACTCCAGATGAGGGTGTCAGATTCTGGAGAATCTAAATCCCTCTTATGGTTTGAATATGATGTACATAAACACAGCCTCACATATACTTCTAAAAATTAAAAATGGGTGGGGCCACTGAAAGGGCTCAACAATTAACAGCATTATCTCCTCTTCCAGAGAACCTGGGATCAAATACCAGCACCTACAAGGTGGCCCATCTCCAGTTCCAGGGGATCAGACAGACAGACAGACAGATAGAGATAAGGATGGCAGGCCTGTCTGGTCTTTCTTTCTTTCTTATCCTTTTAAAAAAATATTTATTTATTTATTTATTTATTTATTTATTTATTTATTTATGTATTTCTTAGATATAAATACACTGTAGCTTTCTTTAGACACTCCAGAGGAGGGTGTCAGATTCTGGAGAATGTAAATCCCTCTTATGGTCTGCATATGATGTACATAAACACAGCCTCACATATACTGAGCTGAGGTGTCAAAGGACAACTGCTGGAATTTCTGAGTACCACCTAGATAGAGAAAAGCTATGCTGTGGTTGCTTAATTTATGTATTTTTTTATTTCTATTTGTTGTTTTGTTTTGTTTTATTTGTTTTTAGAGAAGTCCTCAGTCTGTACTCTGGCGGACCCAGGACTCCCTACTTGTGTTAATTAGGGTTTCACAGCTGAGAACAGACACCAAGAGCAAGGTAAGGCTTAGAAAACCCTACATTCAGTGGTGGCTCAAGCTCTTAATGAGAGCACTCTGTAGGCAGAGGCAGTCAGTTTCTGAGTTCGAGGCCACCCTGGTGAAAGACAGGGCTAGGGTAGGGGCTAGGGTGAGGAAAGAAAGAAAGGAAGAAAGAAAGAAAGAAAAGTTTATAATACAAAGTTTTTATAAAAGTTTTATAAAAAGTGTTAAAGTTTTTAAAAATTAAAAAAAAAAATACCAGATCACCATCACACAGCATTGGCTGTCTTCAGGTGTATCCTTTCAGCCTCCAAAACAAAAAACAATGGCTGGTTGTCTTCAGGTGTATCCTATTCTCGAGTCTTATTTCCAACCTTAGAGCTGGGCTGAGCTGCCTCATTATGTAATTGCAAACCTTCCTTGGTTTGTCTTTTCCATTTCTAAGACTAACAGGCCTTTTTCTATTTATTGAATATGCTCATGACTGTCCTTTAGATATAGTAAATATAACTGTTGCTTATAAAACTTGTTTTCTAGGAATTTTTAAAGGGCAATGGCAGAGTTTATTTATAAAAAAATATTTTGCATTTATTTATTTGTGTGAGTGATGAAGCTCAGGTCTTAAAACTCGTCAGGAGGTATGATTACCTCCCCTCTCTCTCAACCCCTCTCTCTCCTCTCTCAATGATTGTGTAAGAATGTTTTGCATGTGTATGCTGTGCCCACAGACTCCAGAACAGAGTATTAGATCCCCTGGAACTGGAGATGGGCCACCATATATAATACTGGTAATTGAGCCCAGGTTCTCTGGAAGAGGAGACAATGCTCTTAATTGTTGAGCCCTCTCTGTAGCCACATCTTTCTTTTTTTTTGAGTATATGTGAGGCTGTGTTTATATACATCATATGCAGACAATAAGAATGATTTAGATTCTTCAGAATCTGACACCCTCTTCTGGACTGTCTGAAGATAGCTACAGCATACTTAAATATAATAAATAAATAAATCTTAAAAAGAAAAGGAAAAGTAAAAAAGAAAGAACAGGCCTGCCATATGCATGTTCATAGAGGAAAATGGAAGAGACCCCAATCTAACCTCAGCAGGGTGCTTCCTTCTGGATGGTAGATCACAGTTTCATCCCAGCAAGACAGGCAAATCACTGAGTTCAAGGACAGTAAGGTTCAGGACAGCCAAGGTTAGGAAGGAAAAGGGTCTATGTTGAGAATACAAACCGACAAAACAACAACTAGGAAAAAGAAGTGACAGTGTAACTTGGGGTAGGGTACCAACAAGAGAAAGCTTTCTGTTACCACTTACAAACACCAGTAGCCTTGCACCCTTCTGCCCAGGTCCCTGCCTTCCTTTCTAGGAATTCTAAGGATGCCAGGGGGTGGGGGAATCCAGATTAACTTTTTAAAAACAAAGACTTGGTCTTTGATGTCTATAGGAAGCCCTTCTCAGTGCCTTTAACTACCACTGAACTTTCAGGGCTGTGACTCAACTGTAACAAGGAACAGGGCTAAGAACCTGCAGCCTTTGAAAACAACTATTTTTTTAAAGTGGGGGACACAAATCAGCAGTAGAAGCCCTCAGGTTCAGCCATAATACTTGTTAGGGAAAGAGCCTCAATTTCCGGAGCTGAGGTGAACTGCTTCAAGCTCTGAGTATCATTGAAAGAAAGAAAAGATATCATGTGGTTGCTTAATTTATTTATTTTATTATTTCTATTTTTTGTTTTCTTTTGTTTTGTTTTAGAAAAGGCCTCAGTCTGTAGCTATGGCTGACCTAGGACAGACTACATGTGTTAACTAGGGTTTCACAGCTGAGAAACAGACCATACCTATGTAAGACTTAGAAAACCCAACAGTCAGTGGTGGCTCGAGCTCTTAATGAGAGCACTCTGGAGGCAGAGGCAGTCAGTTTCTGAGTTCGAGGCCAGCCTGGTTAAAGACAGAGATAGGCAGGGCTAGGCAAGGCAGGGCTGGGCTAGGCTAGGCTAGGCAAGGGGCTGGGATAGTCAAGGCAAGGGACTAGGCTAGGCTACTCAAGGGGCTAGGCAAGACAGACAGACAGAGAGAAAGACAGACAAGGATGGCAGGCCTGCCTGGTTTTTCTTTCTTTCTTATCCCTTTTAAAAAATGTTTGTTTATTTATTTATTTATTTATTTATTTATTTATTTATTTATTTATGTATTTATTAGATATACGTACAATGTAGCTGTCTTCAGACACTCCAGAAGAGGGTGTAAGATTCTGGAGAATCTATATCCCTCTTATGGTCTGCATATGATGTACATACACACAGCCTCACATTTACATCTAAAAATTTAAAGATGTGTGGGTCCAATGAAAGGGATCAACAATTAACAGCATTGTCTCCTCTTATAGAGAACCTGGGATCAACTACCAGCAACTATATGGTGGCCCATCTCCAGTTCCAGGGGATCAGACAGAGAGACAGACATACAGACAGATAGAGTTAAGGAAGGCAGGCCTACCTTGTCTTTCCTTCTTTCTTATCCTTTTAAAAAAATGTTTATTAATTTAAGTATGTATTTATTAGATATAAGTACACTGTAGCTGTCTTCAAACACTCCCGAAGAGGGTGTCAGATTCTGGAGAATCTAAATCCCTCTTATGGTCTGCATATGATGTACATGAACACAGCCTCACATATACTTCTAAAAATTTAAAGATGGGTGGGGCCACTGAAAGGGCTCAACAATTAACAGCACTGACTCCTCTTCCAGAGAACCTGGGATCAACTACCAGCAATTATATGGTGGCCCATCTCCAGTTCCAGGGGATCAGACACACAGACAGACAGACAAGGATGGCAGGCCTGCCTGGTCTCTCTTTCTTTATTATCCTTTTTTTAAAAATGTTTATTTGTTTATTTATGAATTTATTAGATATAAGTACACTGTAGCTGTCTTCAGACACTCCAGAAGAGGGTGTCAGATTCTGGAGAATCTAAATCCCTCTTATGGTCTGCATATTCGGTACATAAACACAGCCTCACATATACTTCTAAAAATTTAAAGATGGGTGGGGCCACTGAAAGGGCTCAACAATTAACAGCATTGTCTCCTCTTCCAGAGAACCTTGGATCAACTACCAGCAACTATATGGTGGCCCATCTCCAGTTCCAGGGTATCAGACAGACAGACAGACAGACAGAGATTAGGATGGAGGCCTGCATGGTCTTTCTTTCTTTCTTATACTTTTAAAAAATGTTTATTTATTTATTTATTTATTATTTATTTATTTATTTATGTATTTATTATATATAGGTACACTGTAGCTGTCTTCAGACACTCCTGGAGATGGTGTCAGATTCTGGAGAATCTAAATCCCTCTTTTGGTCTGCATATGATGTACATAAACACAGCCTCACATATACTTCTAAAAATTTAAAGATGTGTGGGGCCACTGAAAGGGCTCAACAATTAACAGCATTGTCTCCTCTACCAGAGAACCTGGGATCAACTACGAGCAACTATATGGTGGCCCATCTCCAGTTCCAGGGGATCAGGCAGACAAAGAGACAGACAGACAAGGGTGGCAGGCCTCCCTGGTTTTTCTTTCTTTCTTATCCTTTTTAAAAAATGTTTATTTATTTATTTATGTATTTATTAGATATAAGTACACCGTAGCTGTCTTCAGACACTCCAGAAGAGGGTGTCAGATTCTGGAGAATATAAATCCCTCTTATGGTCTGCATATGTTGGACATAAACACAGATTCACATACACTTCTAAAAATTTAAGATGGGTGGGCCCACTGAAAGGGCTCAACAATTAACAGCATTGTCTCTTCTTCCAGAGAACCTGGGATCAACTACCAGCAACTATATGGTGGCCCATCACCAGTTCCAGGGGATCAGACAGACAGACAGACAGAGATAAAAAGGGCAGGCCTGCCTGGTTTTTCTTTCTTTCTTATCCTTTTAAAATAATGTTTATTTATTTATTTATTTATTTATTTATTTATTTATTTATTTATGTATTTATTAGATATAAGTACAATGTAGTTGTCTTTAGACACTCCAGAAGAGGGTGTCAGATTCTGGAGAATCTAAACCCCTCTTATGGTCTGCATATGATGTACATAAACACAGCCTAACATATACTTCTAAAAATTTAAAGATAGGTGGAGCCACTGAAAGGGCTCAACAATTAACAGCATTGTCTCTTCTTCCAGAGAACCTGGGATCAACTAACAGCAACTATATGGTGGCCCATCTCCAGTTCCAAGGGATCAGACAGACAGACAGACAGACTGACAGAGGTAAGGGTGGAGGCCTGCCTGGTCTTTCTTTATTTCTTATACTTTTAAAAAAATGTTTATTTATTTATTTATTTATTTATTTATTTATTTATTTATTTATGTATTTATTAGATATAAGTACACTGTAGCTGTCTTCAGACACTCTAGAAGAGGGTGTCATCTTCTGGAGAATCTAAATCCCTCTTATGGTCTGCATATGATGTACATAAACACAGCCTCACATATACTTCTAAAAATTTAAAGATGGGTGGGCCCACTGAAAGGGCTCAACAATTAACACCATTGTCTCCTCTTCCAGAGAACGTGGGATCAACTACCACCAACTATGTAGTGGCCCATCTCAAGTTGCAGGGCATCAGACAGACAGACAGACAGACAGAGATAAGGATGGCAGGCCTGCCTGATTTATCTTTCTTTCTTATCTTTTTAAAAAATGTTTATTTATTTATTTATTAATTTATTAATTTATTAATTTATTAATTTATTTATTTATTTATTTATTTATTTATTTATTTATTAGATATAAGTACACTGTAGCTGTCTACAGACTCTCCAGAAGAGGGTGTCAGATTCTGGAGAATCTATATCCCTCTTATGGTCTGCATATGATGTACATAAACACAGACTCACATATACTTCTAAAAATTTAAAGATGGTTGGGGCCACTGAAAAAGCTCAACAATTAACAGCATTGTCTCCTCTTCCAGAGGACCTGGGATCAACTACCAGCAACTATATTGTGGCCCATCTCCAGTTCCAGGGGATCAGACAGACATACATAAAGACAGACAGACCAGGATTGCAGGCCTGCCTGGTTTTTCTTTATTCTTATAAATTTTAAAAATGTTTATTTATTTATATATATTTATTAGATATAAGTACATTGTAGCTGTCTTCAGACACTTCAGAAGAGGGTGTCATATTCTGGAGAATCTAAATCCCTCTTATGGACTGCATATTATGTACATAAACACAGCCTCACATATACTTCTAAAAATTTAAAGAAGGGTGGGGCCACTCTAAAAGCTCAACAATTAACAGCATTGTCTCCTCTTCCAGAGTACCTGGGATCAACTACCAGCAACTATATGGTGGCCCATCTCCAGTTCTAGAGGATCAGACAGACAGACATACAGACAGTGATAAGGATGGCAGGCCTGCCTGGTCTTTCTTTCTTTCTTATCCTTTTTAAAAAATGTTTATTTATATATTTATTTATGTATTTATTAGATATAAGTACACTGTAGCTGTCTTCAGACACTCTAGAAGAGGGTGTCATCTTCTGGAGAATCTAAATCCCTCTTATGGTCTGCATATGATGTACATAAATTCAGCCTCACATATACTTCTAAAAATTTAAAGATGGGTGGGCCCACTGAAAGGGCTCAACAATTAACACCATTGTCTCCTCTTCCAGAGAACGTGGGATCAACTACCAGCAACTATGTGGTGGCCCATCTCAAGTTGCAGGGCATCAGACAGACAGACAGACAGACAGAGATAAGGATGGCAGGCCTGCCTGATTTATCTTTCTTTCTTATCTTTTTAAAAAATGTTTATTTATTTATTTATTAATTAATTAATTAATTAATTAATTTATTAGATATAAGTACACTGTAGCTGTCTACAGACTCTCCAGAAGAGGGTGTCAGATTCTGGAGAATCTATATCCCTCTTATGGTCTGCATATGATGTACATAAACACAGACTCACATATACTTCTAAAAATTTAAAGATGGTTGGGGCCACTGAAAAAGCTCAACAATTAACAGCATTGTCTCCTCTTCCAGAGGACCTGGGATCAACTACCAGCAACTATATTGTGGCCCATCTCCAGTTCCAGGGGATCAGACAGACATACATACAGACAGACAGACAGGGTTGCAGGCCTGCCTGGTTTTTCTTTATTCTTATAAATTTTAAAAATGTTTATTTATTTATATATATTTATTAGATATAAGTACATTGTAGCTGTCTTCAGACACTTCAGAAGAGGGTGTCATATTCTGGAGAATCTAAATCCCTCTTATGGACTGCATATTATGTACATAAACACAGCCTCACATATACTTCTAAAAATTTAAAGAAGGGTGGGGCCACTCTAAAAGCTCAACAATTAACAGCATTGTCTCCTCTTCCAGAGTACCTGGGATCAACTACCAGCAACTATATGGTGGCCCATCTCCAGTTCTAGAGGATCAGACAGACAGACATACAGACAGTGATAAGGATGGCAGGCCTGCCTGGTCTTTCTTTCTTTCTTATCCTTTTTAAAAAATGTTTATTTATATATTTATTTATGTATTTATTAGATATAAGTACACTCTAGCTGTCTTCAGACACTCCAGAAGAGGGTGTCAGATTCTGGAGAATCTAAATCCCTCTTATGGTCTGCATATGATGTACATAAACACAGCCTCACATATACTTCTAAAAATTTAAAGATGTGTGGGGCCACTGAGAGGGCTCAACAATTAAAAGCATTGTCTCCTCTTTCAGAGAACCTGGGATAAACTACCAGCACCTTATGGTGGCCCATCTCCAGTTACAGTGGATCAGACAGACAGACAGAGAGACAGAGAGACAGAGATAAGGATGGCAGGTCTGCCTGGTCTTTCTTCATTTCTTATACTTTTTAAAAAATGTTTATTTATTTATTTATTTATTTATTTATTAGATATAAGTACACTGTAGCCGTCTTCAGACACTCCAGAAGAGGGTGTCAGATTCTGGAGAATCTAAATCCCTCTTATGGTCTGAATATGATGTACATAAACACAGCCTCACATATACTTCTAAAAATTATAAATAGGTGGGGCCACTGAAAGGACTCAACTATTAACAGCATTGTCTCCTCTTCCAGAGAACCTGGGATCAACTACCAGCACCTAAAAGGTGGCCCCTCTCCAGTTACAAGCGATCAGACAGACAGACAGACAGACAGTGATAAGGATGGCAGGCCTGCCTGGTCTTTCTTTCTTTCTTATCCTTTTTTTAAAAAAATGTTTATTTATTTATTTATTTATTTATTTATTTATTTATTTATTTATTTATTTATTATTAGATAAAAATACACTGTAGCTGTTCAGACACTCCAGAAGAGGGTGTCAGATTCTGGAGAATCTTAATCCCTCTTATGGTCTGCATATGATGTACATAAACACAGCCTCACATATACTTCTAAAAATTTAAAGAAGGGTGGGGCCACTCTAAAAGCTCAACAATTAACAGCATTGTCTCCTCTTTCAGAGTACCTGGGATCAACTACCAGCAACTATATGGTGGCCCATCTCCAGTTCCAGGGGATCAGACAGACAGACATACAGACAGTGATAAGGATGGCAGGCCTGCCTGGTCATTCTTTCTTTCTTATCCTTTTCAAAAAAATGTTTATTTATATATTTATTTATGTATTTATTAGATATAAGTACACTGTAGCTGTCTTCAGACACTCCAGAAGAGGGTGTCAGATTCTGAAGAATCTAAATCCCTCTTATGGTCTGCATATGATGTACATAAACACAGCCTCACATATACTTCTAAAAATTTAAAGATGTGTGGGGCCAATGAGAGGGCTCAACAATTAACAGCATTGTCTCCTCTTTCAGAGAACCTGGGATAAACTACCATCACCTTATGGTGGCCCATCTCCAGTTCCAGTGGATCAGACAGACAGACAGACAGACAGAGAGACAGAGATAAGGATGGCAGGCCTGCCTGGTCTTTCTTTATTTCTTATACTTTTAAAAAAATGTTTATTTATTTATTTATTTATTTATTTATTTATGTATTTATTAGATATAAGTACACTGTAGCCGTCTTCAGACACTCCAGAAGAGGGTGTCAGATTCTGGAGAATCTAAATCCCTCTTATGGTCTGAATATGATGTACATAAACACAGCCTCACATATACTTCTAAAAATTATAAATAGGTGGGGCCACTGAAAGGACTCAACTATTAACAGTATTGTCTCCTCTTCCAGAGAACCTGGGATCAACTACCAGCACCTAAAAGGTGGCCCCTCTCCAGTTACAGGCGATCAGACAGACAGACAGACAGACAGTGATAAGGATGGCAGGCCTGCCTGGTCTTTCTTTCTTTCTTATCCTTTTTTTAAAAAAAATGTTTGTTTATTTATTTATTTATTTATTTATTTATTTATTTATTTATTTATTATTAGATATAAGTACACTGTAGCTGTTCAGACACTCCAGAAGAGGGTGTCAGATTCTGGAGAATCTAAATCCCTCTTATGGTCTGCATATGATGTACATGAACACAGCCTCACATATACTTCTAAAAATTTAAAGAAGGGTGGGGCCACGCTAAAAGCTCAAAAATTAACAGCATTGTCTCCTCTTCCAGAGTACCTGGGATCAACTACCAGCAACTATATGGTGGCCCATCTCCAGTTCCAGGGGATCAGACAGACAGAAATACAGACAGTGATAAGGATGGCAGGCCTGCCTGGTCATTCTTTCTTTCTTATCCTTTTAAAAAAAATGTTTATTTATATATTTATTTATGTATTTATTAGATATAAGTACACTGTAGCTGTCTTCAGACACTCCAGAAGAGGGTGTCAGATTCTGGAGAATCTAAATCCCTCTTATGGTCTGCATATGATGTACATAAACACAGCCTCACATATACTTCAAAAAATTTAAAGATGTGTGGGGCCAATGAGAGGGCTCAACAATTAACAGCATTGTCTCTTCTTTCAGAGAACCTGGGATAAACTACCAGCACCTTATGGTGGCCCATCTCCAGTTCCAGTGGATCAGAGAGACAGACAGACAGACAGAGAGACAGAGATAAGGATGGCAGGCCTGCCTGGTCTTTCTTTATTTCTTATTCTTTTTAAAAAATGTTTATTTATTTATTTATTTATTTATTTATTTATTTATTTATTTATTTATTTATTAGATATAAGTACACTGTAGCCGTCTTCAGACACTCCAGAAGAGGGTGTCAGATTCTAGAGAATCTAAATCCCTCTTATGGTCTGAATATGATGTACATAAACACAGCCTCACATATACTTCTAAAAATTATAAATAGGTGGGGCCACTGAAAGGACTCAACAATTAACAGCATTGTCTACTCTTCCAGAGAACCTGGGATCAACTACAAGCACCTAAAATGTGGCCCATCTCCAGTTCCAGGGGATCAGACAAACAGACAGACAGTGATAAGGATGGCAGAACTGCCTGGTCTTTCTCTTTTTCTTATCCTTTTTTTAAAAAAAATTTTATTTATTTATTTATTTATTTATATATTTATTTATTTATTTATTTATTTATTTATTATTAGATATAAGTACACTGTAGCTGTTCAGGCACTCCAGAAGAGGGTGTCAGATTCTGGAGAATCTAAATCCCTCTTATGGTCTGCATATGATGTACATAAACACAGCCTCACATATACTTCTAAAATATTAAAGAAGGGTTGGGCCACTCTAAAAGCTCAACAATTAACAGCATTGTCTCCTCTTCCAGAGTACCTGGGATCAACTACCAGCAACTATGTGGTGGCCCATCTCCAGTTCCAGGGGCTCAGACAGACAGACATACAGACAGTGATAAGGATGGCAGGCCTGCCTGGTCTTTCTTTCTTTCTTATCCTTTTAAAAAAAATGTTTATTTATATATTTATTTATGTATTTATTAGATATATGTACACTGTAGCTGCTTTCAGACACTCCAGAAGAGGGTGTCAGATTCTGGAGAATGTAAATCCCTCTTATGGTCTGCATATGATGTACACAAACACAGCCTCGCATATACTTCTAAAAATTTAAAGATGGGTGGGGCCACTCTAAAAGCTCAACAATTAACAGCATTGTCTCCTCTTCCAGAGTACCTGGGATCAACCACCAGCAACTATATTGTGGCCCATCTCCAGTTCCAGGGGATCAGACAGAAGACATACAGACAGTAATAAGTATGGCAGGCCTGCCTGGTCATTCTTTCTTACTTATCCTTTTCAACAAAATGTTTATTTATATATTTATTTATGTATTTATTAGATATAAGTACACTGTAGCTGTCTTCAGCCACTCCAGAAGAGGGTGTCAGATTCTGGAGAATCTAAATCCCTCTTATGGTCTGCATATGATGTACATAAACACAGCCTCACATATACTTCTAAAAATTTAAAGATGTGTGGGGCCAATGAGAGGGCTCAACAATTAACAGCATTGTCTCCTCTTTCAGAGAACCTGGGATAAACTACCAGCACCTTATGGTGGCCCATCTCCAGTTCCAGTGGATCAGACAGACAGACAGACAGACAGAGAGACAGAGATAAGAATGGCAGGCCTGCCTGGTCTTTCTTTATTTCTTATACTTTTTAAAAAAATGTTTATTTATTTATTTATTTATTTATTTATTTATTTATTTATTAGATATAAGTACACTGTAGCCGTCTTCAGACACTCCAGAAGAGGGTGTCAGATTCTAGAGAATCTAAATCCCTATTATGGTCTGAATATGATGTACATAAACACAGCCTCACATATACTTCTAAAAATTATAACTAGGTGGGGCCACTGAAAGGACTCAACAATTAACAGCATTGTCTCCTCTTCCAGAGAACCTGGGATCAACTACCAGCACCTAAAAGGTGGCCCATCTCCAGTTCCAGGGGATCAGACAGACAGACAGACAGACAGTGATAAGGATGGCAGGCCTGCCTGGTCTTTCTCTCTTTCTCATCCTTTTTTTAAAAAAATCTTTATTTATTTATTTATTTATTTATTTATTTATTTATTTATTTATTTATTTATTTATTAGATATAAGTACACTGTAGCTGTTCAGACACTCCAGAAGAGGGTGTCAGATTCTGGAGTATCTAAATCCCTCTTATGGTCTGCATATGATGTACATAAACACAGCCTCACTTATACTTCTAAAAATTTAAAGAAGGGTGGGGCCACTCTAAAAGCTCAACAATTAACAGCATTGTCTCCTCTTCCAGAGTACCTGGGATCAACTACCAGCAACTATATGGTGGCCCATCTCCAGTTCCAGGGGATCAGACAGACAGACATACAGATAGTGATAAGGATGGCAGGCCTGCTTGGTCTTTCTTTCTTTCTTATCCTTTTAAAAAAAATGTTTATTTATTTATTTATTTATGTATTTATTAGATATAAGTACACTGTAGCTGTCTTCAGACACTCCAGAAAAGTGTGTCAGATTCTAGAGAATCTAAATCCCTCTTATGGTCTGAATATGATGTACATAAACACAGCCTCACCTATACTTCTAAAAATTATAAATAGGTGGGGCCACTGAAAGGACTCAACAATTAACAGCATTGTCTCCTCTTCCAGAGAACCTGGGATCAACTACCAGCACCTAAAAGGTGGCCCATCTCCAGTTCCAGGGGATCAGACAGACAGACAGACAGACAGTGATAAGGATGGCAGGCCTGCCTGGTCTTTCTTTGTTTCTTATCCTTTTTTTAAAAAAATGTTTATTTATTTATTATTTATTTATTTATTGATTTATTTATTTATTTATTTATTTATTTATTTATTTGTTATTAGATATAAGTACACTGTAGCTGTTCACACACTCCAGAAGAGGGTGTCAGATTCTGGAGAATCTAAATCCCTCTTATGGTCTGCATATGATGTACATAAACACAGCCTCACATATACTTCTAAAAATTTAAAGAAGGGTGGGGCCACTCTAAAAGCTCAACAATTAACAGCATTGTCTCCTCTTCCAGAGTACCTGGGATCAACTACCAGCAACTATATGGTGGCCCATCTCCAGTTCTAGAAGATCAGACAGACAGACATACAGACAGTGATAAGGATGGCAGGCCTGCCTGGTCTTTCTTTCTTTCTTATCCTTTTTAAAAAATGTTTATTTATATATTTATTTATGTATTTATTAGATAAAAGTACACTGTTGCTGTCTTCAGACACTCCAGAAGAGGATGTCAGATTCTGGAGAATCTAAATCCCTCTTATGGTCTGCATATGATGTACATAAACACAGCCTCACATATACTTCTAAAAATTTAAAGATGTGTGGGGCCACTGAGAGGGCTCAACAATTAACAGCATTGTCTCCTCTTTCAGAGAACCTGGGATAAACTACCAGCACCTCATGGTGGCACATCCCCAGTTCCAGTGGATCAGACAGACAGACAGACAGACAGAGAAACAGAGATGAGGATGGCAGGCCTGCCTGGTCTTTCTTTATTTCTTATACATTTTAAAAACTGTTTATTTATTTATTTATTTATTTATTTATTTATTTATTTATTAGATATAAGTACACTGTAGCCGTCTTCAGACACTCCAGAAGAGGGTGTCAGATTCTAGAGAATCTAAATCCCTCTTATGGTCTGAATATGATGTACATAAACACAGCCTCACATATACTTCTAAAAATTATAAATAGGTGGGGCCACTGAAATGACTCAACTATTAACAGCATTGTTTCCTCTTCCAGAGAACCTGGGATCAACTACCAGCACCTAAAAAGTGTCCCATCTCCAGTTCCAGGGGATCAGACAGACAGACATACAGACAGTGATAAGGAGGCAGGCCTGCCTGGTCTGTCTTTCTTTATTATCCTTTTTTAAAAAATGTTTATTTATATATTTATTTATGTATTTATTAGATATATGTACACTGTAGCTGTCTTCAGACACTCCAGAAGAGGGTGTCAGATTCTGGAGAATCTAAATTCCTCTTATGGTATGCATATTCGGTACATAAACACAGCCTTGCATATACTTCTAAAAATTTAAAGATGGGTGGGGCCACTGAGAGGGATCAACAATTAACAGCATTGTCTCCTCTTTCAGAGAACCTGGGATAAACTACCAGCACCTTATGGTGGCCCATCTCCAGTTCCCGGGGATCAGAAAGACAGACAGACAGAGAGACAGAGATATGGATGGCAGGCCTGCCTGGTCTTTCTTTATTTCTTATACTTTTTAAAAAATGTTTATTTATTTATTTATTTATTTATTTATGTATTTATTAGATATAAGTACACTGTAGCCGTCTTCAGACACTCCAGAAGAGGGTGTCAGATTCTAGAGAATCTAAATACCTCTTATGGTCTGAATATGATGTACATAAACACAGCCTCACATATACTTCTAAAAATTATAAATAGGTGGGGCAACTGAAAGGACTCAACAATTAACAGCATTGTCTCCTCTTCCAGAGAAACTGGGATCAACTACCAGCACCTAAAATGTGGCCCATCTCCAGAACCAGGGGATCAGACAGACAGACAGACAGACAGTGATAAGGATGGCAGGCCTGCCTGGTCTTTCTTTGTTTCTTATCCTTTTTTTAAAAAAATGTTTATTTATTTATTTATTTATTTATTTATTTATTTATTTATTTATTATTAGATATAAGTACACTGTAGCTGTTCAGACACTCCAGAAGAGGGTGTCAGATTCTGAAGAATCTAAATCCCTCTTATGGTCTGCATATGATGTACATAAACACAGCCTCACATATACTTCTAAAAATTTAAAGAAGGGTGGGGCCACTCTAAAAGCTCAACAATTAACAGCATTGTCTCCTCTTCCAGAGTACCTGGGATCAACTACCAGCAACTATATGGTGGCCCATCTCCTGTTCCAGGGGATCAGACAGAGAGACATACAGACAGTGATAAGGATGGCAGGCCTGCCTGGTCTTTCCTTCTGTCTTATCCTTTTTAAAAAAATGTTTATATATATATTTATTTATGTATTTATTAGATATATGTACACTGTAGCTGCTTTCATACACTCCAGAAGAGGGTGTCAGATTCTGGAGAATCTAAATCCCTCTTATGGTCTGCATATTCGGTACATAAACACAGCCTTGCATATACTTCTAAAAATTTAAAGATGGGTGGGGCCACTGAGAGGGCTCAACAATTAACAGCATTGTTTCCTCTTTCAGAGAACCTGGGATAATCTACCAGCACCTTATGGTGGCCCATCTCCAGTTCCAGGGGATCAGACAGACAGACAGACAGAGAGACAGAGATATGAATGGCAGGTCTGCCTGGTCTTTCTTTATTTCTTATACTTTTTTAAAAATGTCTATTTATTTATTTATTTATTTATTTATTTATTTATTTATTTATTTATTTATGTATTTATTAGATATAAGTACACTGTAGCCGTTTTCAGACACTCCAGAAGAGGGTGTCAGATTCTAGAGAATCTAAATCCCTCTTATGGTCTGAATATGATGTACATAAACACAGCCTCACATATACTTCTAAAAATTATAAATAGTTGGGGCCACTGAAAGGACTCAACAATTAACAGCATTGTCTCCTCTTCCAGAGAACCTGGGATCAACTACCAGCACCTAAAAGGTGGCCCATCTCCAGTTCCAGGGGTTCAGACAGACAGACAGACAGACAGTGATAAGGATGGCAGGCCTGCCTGGTCTTTATTTCTTATATTTTTAAAAAATGTTTATTTATTTATTTATTTATTTATTTATTTATTTATTTATGTATTTATTAGATATAAGTACACTGTAGCCGTCTTCAGACACTCCAGAAGAGGGTGTCAGATTCTAGAGAATCTAAATACCTCTTATGGTCTGAATATGATGTACATAAACACAGCCTCACATATACTTCTAAAAATTATAAATAGGTGGGGCAACTGAAAGGACTCAACAATTAACAGCATTGTCTCCTCTTCCAGAGAACCTGGGATCAACTACCAGCACCTAAAAGGTGGCCCATCTCCAGTTCCAGGGGATCAGACAGACAGACAGACAGACAGTGATAAGGATGGCAGGCCTGCCTGGTCTTTCTTTGTTTCTTATCCTTTTTTTAAAAAATGTTTATTTATTTATTTATTTATTTATTTATTTATTTATTATTAGATATAAGTACACTGTAGCTGTTCAGACACTCCAGAAGAGGGTGTCAGATTCTGGAGAATCTAAATCCCTCTTATGGTCTGCATATGATGTACATAAACACAGCCTCACATATACTTCTAAAAATTTAAAGAAGGGTGGGGCCACTCTAAAAGCTCAACAATTAACAGCATTGTCTCCTCTTCCAGAGTACCTGGGATCAACTACCAGCAACTATATGGTGGCCCATCTCCTGTTCCAGGGGATCAGACAGAGAGACATACAGACAGTGATAAGGATGGCAGGCCTGCCTGGTCTTTCTTTCTGTCTTATCCTTTTTAAAAAAATGTTTATTTACATATTTATTTATGTATTTATTAGATATATGTACACTGTAGCTGCTTTCATACACTCCAGAAGAGGGTGTCAGATTCTGGAGAATCTAAATCCCTCTTATGGTCTGCATATGATGTACATAAACACAGCCTCGCATATACTTCTAAAAATTTAAAGATGGGTGGGGCCACTGAGAGGGCTCAACAATTAACAGCATTGTCTCCTCTTTCAGAGAACCTGGGATAAACTACCAGCACCTTATGGTGGCCCATCCCCAATTCCAGTGGATCAGCCAGACAGACAGACAGACAGAGAGACAGAGATGAGGATGGCAGGCCTGCCTGGTCTTTCTTTATTTCTTATACATTTTAAAAACTGTTTATTTATTTATTTATTTATTTATTTATTTATTTATTTATGTATTTATTAGATATAAGTACACTGTAGCCGTCTTCAGACACTCCAGAAGAGGGTGTCAGATTCTAGAGAATCTAAATCCCTCTTATGGTCTGAATATGATGTACATAAACACAGCCTCACATATACTTCTAAAAATTATAAATAGGTGGGGCCACTGAAAGGACTCAACAATTAACAGCATTGTTTCCTCTTCCAGAGAACCTGGGATCAACTACCAGCACCTAAAATGTGGCCCATCTCCAGTTCCAGGGGATCAGACAGACAGACATACAGACAGTGATAAGGATGGCAGGCCTGCCTGGTCTTTCTTTCTTTATTATCCTTTTTAAAAAAATGTTTATTTATATATTTATTTATGTATTTATTAGATATATGTACACTGTAGCTGTCTTCAGACACTCCAGAAGAGGGTGTCAGATTCTGGAGAATCTAAATCCCTCTTATGGTCTGCATATTTGGTACATAAACACAGCCTTGCATATACTTCTAAAAATTTAAAGATGGGTGGGGCCACTGAGAGTGCTCAACAATTAACAGCATTGTCTCCTCTTTCAGAGAACCTGGGATAAACTACCAGCACCTTATGGTGGCCCATCTCCAGTTCCAGGGGATCAGACAGACAGACAGACAGACAGAGAGACAGAGATATGGATGGCAGGCCTGCCTGGTCTTTCTTTATTTCTTATACTTTTTAAAAAATGTTTATTTATTTATTTATTTATTTATTTATTTATTTATTTATGTATTAGATATAAGTACACTGTAGCCGTTTTCAGACACTCCAGAAGAGGGTGTCAGATTCTAGAGAATCTAAATCCCTCTTATGGTCTGAATATGATATACATAAACACAGCCTCACATATACTTCTAAAAATTATAAATAGTTGGGGCCACTGAAAGGACTCAACAATTAACAGCATTGTCTCCTCTTCCAGAGAACCTGGGATCAACTACCAGCACCTAAAAGGTGGCCCATCTCCAGTTCCAGGGGATCAGACAGACAGACAGACAGACAGTGATAAGGATGGCAGGCCTGCCTGGTCTTTCTCTCTTTCTCATCATTTTTTTAAAAAAATGTTTATTTATTTATTTATTTATTTATTTATTTATTTATTTATTTATTTATTTATTAGATATAAGTACACTGTAGCCGTCTTCAGACACTCCAGAAGAGAGTGTCAGATTCTAGAGAATCTAAATCCCTCAATGGTCTGAATATGATGTACATAAACACAGCCTCACATATATTTCTAAAAATTATAAATAGGTGGGGCCACTGAAATGACTCAACTATTAACAGCATTGTTTCCTCTTCCAGAGAACCTGGGATCAACTACCAGCACCTAAAAGGTGGCCCATCTCCAGTTCCAGGGGATCAGACAGACAGACATACAGACAGTGATAAGGATGGCAGGCCTGCCTGGTCTGTCTTTCTTTATTATCCTTTTTTAAAAAATGTTTATTTATATATTTATTTATGTATTTATTAGATATATGTACACTGTAGCTGTCTTCAGACACTCCAGAAGAGGGTGTCTAATTCTGGAGAATCTAAATCCCTCTTATGGTCTGCATATTCGGTACATAAACACAGCCTTGCATATACTTCTAAAAATTTAAAGATGGGTGGGGCCACTGAGAGGGCTCAACAATTAAAAGCATTGTCTCCTCTTTCAGAGAACCTGGGATAAACTACCAGCACCTTATGGTGGCCCATCTCCAGTTCCCGGGGATCAGACAGACAGACAGACAGAGAGACAGAGATATGGATGGCAGGCCTGCCTGGTCTTTCTTTATTTCTTATACTTTTAAAAAAATGTTTATTTATTTATTTATTTATTTATTTATTTATTTATTTATTTATTTATGTATTTATTAGATATAAGTACACTGTAGCCGTCTTCAGACACTCCAGAAGAGGGTGTCAGATTCTAGAGAATCTAAATACCTCTTATGGTCTGAATATGATGTACATAAACACAGCCTCACATATACTTCTAAAAATTATAAATAGGTGGGGCAACTGAAAGGACTCAACAATTAACAGCATTGTCTCCTCTTCCAGAGAACCTGGGATCAACTACCAGCACCTAAAAGGTGGCCCATCTCCAGTTCCAGGGGATCAGAGGACAGACAGACAGACAGTGATAAGGATGGCAGGCCTGCCTGGTCTTTCTTTGTTTCTTATCCTTTTTTTAAAAAAATGTTTATTTATTTATTTATTTATTTATTTATTTATTATTAGATATAAGTACACTGTAGCTGTTCAGACACTCCAGAAGAGGGTGTCAGATTCTGGAGAATCTAAATCCCTCTTATGGTCTGCATATGATGTACATAAACACAGCCTCACATATACTTCTAAAAATTTAAAGAAGGGTGGGGCCACTCTAAAAGCTCAACAATTAACAGCATTGTCTCCTCTTCCAGAGTACCTGGGATCAACTACCAGCAACTATATGGTGGCCCATCTCCAGTTCCAGGGGATCAGACAGAGAGACATACAGACAGTGATAAGGATGGCAGGCCTGCCTGGTCTTTCCTTCTGTCTTATCCTTTTTAAAAAAATGTTTATTTATATATTTATTTATGTATTTATTAGATATATGTACACTGTAGCTGCTTTCATACACTCCAGAAGAGGGTGTCAGATTCTGGAGAATCTAAATCCCTCTTATGGTCTGCATATGATGTACATAAACACAGCCTCACATATAGTTCTAAAAATTTAAAGATGGGTGGCGCCACTGAGAGGGCTCAACAATTAACAGCATTGTCTCCTCTTTCAGAGAACCTGGGATAAACTACCAGCACCTTATGGTGGCACATCCCCAGTTCCAGTGGATCAGACAGACAGACAGACAGACAGAGAAACAGAGATGAGGATGGCAGGCCTGCCTGGTCTTTCTTTATTTCTTATACATTTTAAAAACTGTTTATTTATTTATTTATTTATTTATTTATTTATTTATTTATTTATTTATTTATTAGATATAAGTACACTGTAGCCGTCTTCAGACACTCCAGAAGAGGGTGTCAGATTCTAGAGAATCTAAATCCCTCAATGGTCTGAATATGATGTACATAAACACAGCCTCACATATACTTCTAAAAATTATAAATAGGTGGGGCCACTGAAATGACTCAACTATTAACAGCATTGTTTCCTCTTCCAGAGAACCTGGGATCAACTACCAGCACCTAAAAGGTGGCCCATCTCCAGTTCCAGGGGATCAGACAGACAGACATACAGACAGTGATAAGGATGGCAGTCCTGCCTGGTCTGTCTTTCTTTATTATCCTTTTTTAAAAAATGTTTATTTATATATTTATTTATGTATTTATTAGATATATGTACACTGTAGCTGTCTTCAGACACTCCAGAAGAGGGTGTCAGATTCTGGAGAATCTAAATCCCTCTTATGGTCTGCATATTCGGTACATAAACACAGCCTTGCATATACTTCTAAAAATTTAAAGATGGGTGGGGCCACTGAGAGGGATCAACAATTAACAGCATTGTCTCCTCTTTCAGAGAACCTGGGATAAACTACCAGCACCTTAAGGTGGCCCATCTCCAGTTCCCGGGGATCAGACAGACAGACAGACAGAGAGACAGAGATATGGATGGCAGGCCTGCCTGGTCTTTCTTTATTTCTTATACTTTTTAAAAAATGTTTATTTATTTATTTATTTATTTATTTATTTATTTATTTATTAGATATAAGTACACTGTAGCCGTCTTCAGACACTCCAGAAGAGGGTGTCAGATTCTAGAGAATCTAAATCCCTCTTATGGTCTGAATATGATGTACATAAACACAGCCTCACATATACTTCTAAAAATTATAAATAGGTGGGGCAACTGAAAGGACTCAACAATTAACAGCATTGTCTACTCTTCCAGAGAAACTGGGATCAACTACCAGCACCTAAAAGGTGGCCCATCTCCAGTTCCAGGGGATCAGACAGACAGACAGACAGACAGTGATAAGGATGGCAGGACTGCCTGGTCTTTCTTTGTTTCTTATCCTTTTTTTAAAAAATGTTTATTTATTTATTTATTTATTTATTTATTTATTTATTTATTTATTTATTTATTTATTATTAGATATAAGTACACTGTAGCTGTTCAGACACTCCAGAAGAGGGTGTCAGATTCTGGAGAATCTAAATCCCTCTTATGGTCTGCATATGATGTACATAAACACAGCCTCACATATACTTCTAAAAATTTAAAGAAGGGTGGGGCCACTCTAAAAGCTCAACAATTAACAGCATTGTCTCCTCTTCCAGAGTACCTGGGATCAACTACCAGCAACTATATGGTGGCCCATCTCCTGTTCCAGGGGATCAGACAGAGAGACATACAGACAGTGATAAGGATGGCAGGCCTGCCTGGTCTTTCCTTCTGTCTTATCCTTTTTAAAAAAATGTTTATTTATATATTTATTTATGTATTTATTAGATATATGTACACTGTAGCTGCTTTCATACACTCCAGAAGAGGGTTTCAGATTCTGGATAATCTAAATCCCTCTTATGGTCTGCATATGATGTACATAAACACAGCCTCGCATATACTTCTAAAAATTTAAAGATGTGTGGGGCCACTGAGAGGGCTCAACAATTAACAGCATTGTCTCCTCTTTCAGAGAACCTGGGATAAACTACCAGCACCTTATGGTGGCCCATCTCCAGTTCCAGTGGATCAGACAGACAGACAGACAGACAGAGAGACAGAGATGAGGATGGCAGGCCTGCCTGGTCTTTCTTTATTTCTTATACATTTTAAAAACTGTTTATTTATTTATTTATTTATTTATTTATTTATTTATTTATGTATTTATTAGATATAAGTACACTGTAGCCGTCTTCAGACACTCCAGAAGATGGTGTCAGATTCTAGAGAATCTAAATACCTCTTATGGTCTGAATATGATGTACATAAACACAGCCTCACATATACTACTAAAAATTATAAATAGGTGGGGCCACTGAAAGGACTCAACAATTAACAGCATTGTTTCCTCTTCCAGAGAACCTGGGATCAACTACCAGCACCTAAAAGGTGGCCCATCTCCAGTTCCAGGGGATCAGACAGACAGACATACAGACAGTGATAAGGATGGCAGGCCTGCCTGGTCTTTCCTTCTGTCTTATCCTTTTTAAAAAAATGTTTATTTATATATTTATTTATGTATTTATTAGATATATGTACACTGTAGCTGCTTTCATACACTCCAGAAGAGGGTGTCAGATTCTGGAGAATCTAAATCCCTCTTATGGTCTGCATATGATGTACATAAACACAGCCTCACATATACTTCTAAAAATTTAAAGATGGGTGGGGCCACTGAGAGGGCTCAACAATTAACAGCATTGTCTCCTCTTTCAGAGAACCTGGGATAAACTACCAGCACCTTATGGTGGCACATCCCCAGTTCCAGTGGATCAGACAGACAGACAGACAGACAGAGAAACAGAGATGAGGATGGCAGGCCTGCCTGGTCTTTCTTTATTTCTTATACATTTTAAAAACTGTTTATTTATTTATTTATTTATTTATTTATTTATTTATTTATTAGATATAAGTACACTGTAGCCGTCTTCAGACACTCCAGAAGAGGGTGTCAGATTCTAGAGAATCTAAATCCCTCAATGGTCTGAATATGATGTACATAAACACAGCCTCACATATACTTCTAAAAATTATAAATAGGTGGGGCCACTGAAATGACTCAACTATTAACAGCATTGTTTCCTCTTCCAGAGAACCTGGGATCAACTACCAGCACCTAAAAGGTGGCCCATCTCCAGTTCCAGGGGATCAGACAGACAGACATACAGACAGTGATAAGGATGGCAGTCCTGCCTGGTCTGTCTTTCTTTATTATCCTTTTTTAAAAAATGTTTATTTATATATTTATTTATGTATTTATTAGATATATGTACACTGTAGCTGTCTTCAGACACTCCAGAAGAGGGTGTCAGATTCTGGAGAATCTAAATCCCTCTTATGGTCTGCATATTCGGTACATAAACACAGCCTTGCATATACTTCTAAAAATTTAAAGATGGGTGGGGCCACTGAGAGGGATCAACAATTAACAGCATTGTCTCCTCTTTCAGAGAACCTGGGATAAACTACCAGCACCTTATGGTGGCCCATCTCCAGTTCCCGGGGATCAGACAGACAGACAGACAGAGAGACAGAGATATGGATGGCAGGCCTGCCTGGTCTTTCTTTATTTCTTATACTTTTTAAAAAATGTTTATTTATTTATTTATTTATTTATTTATTTATTTATTTATTAGATATAAGTACACTGTAGCCGTCTTCAGACACTCCAGAAGAGGGTGTCAGATTCTAGAGAATCTAAATCCCTCTTATGGTCTGAATATGATGTACATAAACACAGCCTCACATATACTTCTAAAAATTATAAATAGGTGGGGCAACTGAAAGGACTCAACAATTAACAGCATTGTCTACTCTTCCAGAGAAACTGGGATCAACTACCAGCACCTAAAAGGTGGCCCATCTCCAGTTCCAGGGGATCAGACAGACAGACAGACAGACAGTGATAAGGATGGCAGGACTGCCTGGTCTTTCTTTGTTTCTTATCCTTTTTTTAAAAAAATGTTTATTTATTTATTTATTTATTTATTTATTTATTTATTTATTTATTTATTTATTATTAGATATAAGTACACTGTAGCTGTTCAGACACTCCAGAAGAGGGTGTCAGATTCTGGAGAATCTAAATCCCTCTTATGGTCTGCATATGATGTACATAAACACAGCCTCACATATACTTCTAAAAATTTAAAGAAGGGTGGGGCCACTCTAAAAGCTCAACAATTAACAGCATTGTCTCCTCTTCCAGAGTACCTGGGATCAACTACCAGCAACTATATGGTGGCCCATCTCCTGTTCCAGGGGATCAGACAGAGAGACATACAGACAGTGATAAGGATGGCAGGCCTGCCTGGTCTTTCCTTCTGTCTTATTCTTTTTAAAAAAATGTTTATTTATATATTTATTTATGTATTTATTAGATATATGTACACTGTAGCTGCTTTCATACACTCCAGAAGAGGGTTTCAGATTCTGGATAATCTAAATCCCTCTTATGGTCTGCATATGATGTACATAAACACAGCCTCGCATATACTTCTAAAAATTTAAAGATGTGTGGGGCCACTGAGAGGGCTCAACAATTAACAGCATTGTCTCCTCTTTCAGAGAACCTGGGATAAACTACCAGCACCTTATGGTGGCCCATCTCCAGTTCCAGTGGATCAGACAGACAGACAGACAGACAGAGAGACAGAGATGAGGATGGCAGGCCTGCCTGGTCTTTCTTTATTTCTTATACATTTTAAAAACTGTTTATTTATTTATTTATTTATTTATTTATTTATTTATTTATTTATTTATGTATTTATTAGATATAAGTACACTGTAGCCGTCTTCAGACACTCCAGAAGAGGGTGTCAGATTCTAGAGAATCTAAATACCTCTTATGGTCTGAATATGATGTACATAAACACAGCCTCACATATACTTCTAAAAATTATAAATAGGTGGGGCCACTGAAAGGACTCAACAATTAACAGCATTGTTTCCTCTTCCAGAGAACCTGGGATCAACTACCAGCACCTAAAAGGTGGCCCATCTCCAGTTCCAGGGGATCAGACAGACAGACATACAGACAGTGATAAGGATGGCAGGCCTGCCTGGTCTTTCCTTCTGTCTTATCCTTTTTAAAAAAATGTTTATTTATATATTTATTTATGTATTTATTAGATATATGTACACTGTAGCTGCTTTCATACACTCCAGAAGAGGGTGTCAGATTCTGGAGAATCTAAATCCCTCTTATGGTCTGCATATGATGTACATAAACACAGCCTCACATATACTTCTAAAAATTTAAAGATGGGTGGGGCCACTGAGAGGGCTCAACAATTAACAGCATTGTCTCCTCTTTCAGAGAACCTGGGATAAACTACCAGCACCTTATGGTGGCACATCCCCAGTTCCAGTGGATCAGACAGACAGACAGACAGACAGAGAAACAGAGATGAGGATGGCAGGCCTGCCTGGTCTTTCTTTATTTCTTATACATTTTAAAAACTGTTTATTTATTTATTTATTTATTTATTTATTTATTTATTAGATATAAGTACACTGTAGCCGTCTTCAGACACTCCAGAAGAGGGTGTCAGATTCTAGAGAATCTAAATCCCTCAATGGTCTGAATATGATGTACATAAACACAGCCTCACATATACTTCTAAAAATTATAAATAGGTGGGGCCACTGAAATGACTCAACTATTAACAGCATTGTTTCCTCTTCCAGAGAACCTGGGATCAACTACCAGCACCTAAAAGGTGGCCCATCTCCAGTTCCAGGGGATCAGACAGACAGACATACAGACAGTGATAAGGATGGCAGTCCTGCCTGGTCTGTCTTTCTTTATTATCCTTTTTTAAAAAATGTTTATTTATATATTTATTTATGTATTTATTAGATATATGTACACTGTAGCTGTCTTCAGACACTCCAGAAGAGGGTGTCAGATTCTGGAGAATCTAAATCCCTCTTATGGTCTGCATATTCGGTACATAAACACAGCCTTGCATATACTTCTAAAAATTTAAAGATGGGTGGGGCCACTGAGAGGGATCAACAATTAACAGCATTGTCTCCTCTTTCAGAGAACCTGGGATAAACTACCAGCACCTTATGGTGGCCCATCTCCAGTTCCCGGGGATCAGACAGACAGACAGACAGAGAGACAGAGATATGGATGGCAGGCCTGCCTGGTCTTTCTTTATTTCTTATACTTTTTAAAAAATGTTTATTTATTTATTTATTTATTTATTTATTTATTTATTTATTAGATATAAGTACACTGTAGCCGTCTTCAGACACTCCAGAAGAGGGTGTCAGATTCTAGAGAATCTAAATCCCTCTTATGGTCTGAATATGATGTACATAAACACAGCCTCACATATACTTCTAAAAATTATAAATAGGTGGGGCAACTGAAAGGACTCAACAATTAACAGCATTGTCTACTCTTCCAGAGAAACTGGGATCAACTACCAGCACCTAAAAGGTGGCCCATCTCCAGTTCCAGGGGATCAGACAGACAGACAGACAGACAGTGATAAGGATGGCAGGACTGCCTGGTCTTTCTTTGTTTCTTATCCTTTTTTAAAAAAAATGTTTATTTATTTATTTATTTATTTATTTATTTATTTATTTATTTATTTATTTATTTATTATTAGATATAAGTACACTGTAGCTGTTCAGACACTCCAGAAGAGGGTGTCAGATTCTGGAGAATCTAAATCCCTCTTATGGTCTGCATATGATGTACATAAACACAGCCTCACATATACTTCTAAAAATTTAAAGAAGGGTGGGGCCACTCTAAAAGCTCAACAATTAACAGCATTGTCTCCTCTTCCAGAGTACCTGGGATCAACTACCAGCAACTATATGGTGGCCCATCTCCTGTTCCAGGGGATCAGACAGAGAGACATACAGACAGTGATAAGGATGGCAGGCCTGCCTGGTCTTTCCTTCTGTCTTATCCTTTTTAAAAAAATGTTTATTTATATATTTATTTATGTATTTATTAGATATATGTACACTGTAGCTGCTTTCATACACTCCAGAAGAGGGTTTCAGATTCTGGATAATCTAAATCCCTCTTATGGTCTGCATATGATGTACATAAACACAGCCTCGCATATACTTCTAAAAATTTAAAGATGTGTGGGGCCACTGAGAGGGCTCAACAATTAACAGCATTGTCTCCTCTTTCAGAGAACCTGGGATAAACTACCAGCACCTTATGGTGGCCCATCTCCAGTTCCAGTGGATCAGACAGACAGACAGACAGAGAGACAGAGATGAGGATGGCAGGCCTGCCTGGTCTTTCTTTATTTCTTATACATTTTAAAAACTGTTTATTTATTTATTTATTTATTTATTTATTTATTTATTTATTTATGTATTTATTAGATATAAGTACACTGTAGCCGTCTTCAGACACTCCAGAAGAGGGTGTCAGATTCTAGAGAATCTAAATACCTCTTATGGTCTGAATATGATGTACATAAACACAGCCTCACATATACTTCTAAAAATTATAAATAGGTGGGGCCACTGAAAGGACTCAACAATTAACAGCATTGTTTCCTCTTCCAGAGAACCTGGGATCAACTACCAGCACCTAAAAGGTGGCCCATCTCCAGTTCCAGGGGATCAGTCAGACAGACATACAGACAGTGATAAGGATGGCAGGCTTGCCTGGTCTTTCTTTCTTTATTATCCTTTTTAAAAAAATGTTTATTTATATATTTATTTATGTATTTATTAGATATATGTACACTGTAGCTGTCTTCAGACACTCCAGAAGAGGGTGTCAGATTCTGGAGAATCTAAATCCCTCTTATGGTCTGCATATTCGGTACATAAACACAGCCTTGCATATACTTCCAAAAATTTAAAGATGTGTGGGGCCACTGAGAGGGATCAACAATTAACAGCATTGTCTCCTCTTTCAGAGAACCTGGGATAAACTACCAGCACCTTATGGTGGCCCATCTCCAGTTCCCGGGGATCAGACAGACAGACAGACAGAGAGACAGAGATATGGATGGCAGGCCTGCCTGGTCTTTCTTTATTTCTTATACTTTTTAAAAAATGTTTATTTATTTATTTATTTATTTATTTATTTATTTATTTATTTATTTATTAGATATAAGTACACTGTAGCCGTCTTCAGACACTCCAGAAGAGGGTGTCAGATTCTAGAGAATCTAAATCCCTCTTATGGTCTGAATATGATGTACATAAACACAGCCTCACATATACTTCTAAAAATTATAAATAGGTGGGGCAACTGAAAGGACTCAACAATTAACAGCATTGTCTACTCTTCCAGAGAAACTGGGATCAACTACCAGCACCTAAAAGGTGGCCCATCTCCAGTTCCAGGGGATCAGACAGACAGACAGACAGACAGTGATAAGGATGGCAGGACTGCCTGGTCTTTCTTTGTTTCTTATCCTTTTTTTAAAAAAATGTTTATTTATTTATTTATTTATTTATTTATTTATTTATTTATTTATTTATTTATTATTAGATATAAGTACACTGTAGCTGTTCAGACACTCCAGAAGAGGGTGTCAGATTCTGGAGAATCTAAATCCCTCTTATGGTCTGCATATGATGTACATAAACACAGCCTCACATATACTTCTAAAAATTTAAAGAAGGGTGGGGCCACTCTAAAAGCTCAACAATTAACAGCATTGTCTCCTCTTCCAGAGTACCTGGGATCAACTACCAGCAACTATATGGTGGCCCATCTCCTGTTCCAGGGGATCAGACAGAGAGACATACAGACAGTGATAAGGATGGCAGGCCTGCCTGGTCTTTCCTTCTGTCTTATCCTTTTTAAAAAAATGTTTATTTATATATTTATTTATGTATTTATTAGATATATGTACACTGTAGCTGCTTTCATACACTCCAGAAGAGGGTGTCAGATTCTGGATAATCTAAATCCCTCTTATGGTCTGCATATGATGTACATAAACACAGCCTCGCATATACTTCTAAAAATTTAAAGATGTGTGGGGCCACTGAGAGGGCTCAACAATTAACAGCATTGTCTCCTCTTTCAGAGAACCTGGGATAAACTACCAGCACCTTATGGTGGCCCATCCCCAGTTCCAGTGGATCAGACAGACAGACAGACAGACAGAGAGACAGAGATGAGGATGGCAGGCCTGCCTGGTCTTTCTTTATTTCTTATACATTTTTAAAACTGTTTATTTATTTATTTATTTATTTATTTATTTATTTATTTATGTATTTATTAGATATAAGTACACTGTAGCCGTCTTCAGACACTCCAGAAGAGGGTGTCAGATTCTAGAGAATCTAAATCCCTCTTATGGTCTGAATATGATGTACATAAACACAGCCTCACATATACTTCTAAAAATTATAAATAGGTGGGGCCACTGAAAGGACTCAACAATTAACAGCATTGTTTCCTCTTCCAGAGAACCTGGGATCAACTACCAGCACCTAAAATGTGGCCCATCTCCAGTTCCAGGGGATCAGACAGACAGACATACAGACAGTGATAAGGATGGCAGGCTTGCCTGGTCTTTCTTTCTTTATTATCCTTTTTAAAAAATGTTTATTTATATATTTATTTATGTATTTATTAGATATATGTACACTGTAGCTGTCTTCAGACACTCCAGAAGAGGGTGTCAGATTCTGGAGAATCTAAATCCCTCTTATGGTCTGCATATTCGGTACATAAACACAGCCTTGCATATACTTCCAAAAATTTAAAGATGGGTGGGGCCACTGAGAGGGCTCAACAATTAACAGCATTGTCTCCTCTTTCAGAGAACCTGGGATAAACTACCAGCACCTTATGGTGGCCCATCTCCACTTCCAGGGGATCAGACAGACAGACAGACAGAGAGACAGAGATATGGATTGCAGGCCTGCCTGGTCTTTCTTTATTTCTTATACTTTTTAAAAATTGTCTATTTATTTATTTATTTATTTATTTATTTATTTATTTATTTATTTATTTATTTATTAGATATAAGTACACTGTAGCCGTTTTCAGACACTCCAGAAGAGGGTGTCAGATTCTAGAGAATCTAAATCCCTCTTATGGTCTGAATATGATGTACATAAACACAGCCTCACATATACTTCTAAAAATTATAAATAGTTGGGCCACTGAAAGGACTCAACAATTAACAGCATTGTCTCCTCTTCCAGAGAACCTGGGATCAACTACCAGCACCTAAAAGGTGGCCCATCTCCAGTTCCAGGGGATCAGACAGACAGACAGACAGACAGTGATAAGGATGGCAGGCCTGCCTGGTCTTTCTTTATTTCTTATACTTTTTAAAAAATGTTTATTTATTTATTTATCTATTTATTTATTTATTTATGTATTTATTAGATATAAGTACACTGTAGCCGTCTTCAGACACTCCAGAAGAGGGTGTCAGATTCTAGAGAATCTAAATACCTCTTATGGTCTGAATATGATGTACATAATCACAGTCTCACATATACTTCTAAAAATTATAAATAGGTGGGGCAACTGAAAGGACTCAACAATTAACAGCATTGTCTCCTCTTCCAGAGAACCTGGGATCAACTACCAGCACCTAAAAGGTGGCCCATCTCCAGTTCCAGGGGATCAGACAGACAGACAGACAGACAGTGATAAGGATGGCAGGCCTGCCTGGTCTTTCTTTGTTTCTTATCCTTTTTTTAAAAAAATGTTTATTTATTCATTTATTTATTTATTTATTTATTTATTTATTTATTTATTTATTTATTATTAGATATAAGTACACTGTAGCTGTTCAGACACTCCAGAAGAGGGTGTCAGATTCTGGAGAATCTAAATCCCTCTTATGGTCTGCATATGATGTACTTAAACACAGCCTCACATATACTTCTAAAAACTTAAAGAAGGGTGGGGCCACTCTAAAAGCTCAAAACTTAACAGCATTGTCTCCTCTTCCAGAGTACCTGGGATCAACTACCAGCAACTATATGGTGGCCCATCTCCTGTGCCAGGGGATCAGACAGAGAGACATACAGACAGTGATAAGGATGGCAGGCCTGCCTGGTCTTTCCTTCTGTCTTATCCTTTTTAAAAAAATGTTTATTTATATATTTATTTATGTATTTATTAGATATATGTACACTGTAGCTGCTTTCATACACTCCAGAAGAGGGTGTCAGATTCTGGAGAATCTAAATCCCTCTTATGGTCTGCATATTCGGTACATAAACACAGCCTTGCATATACTTCCAAAAATTTAAAGATGGGTGGGGCCACTGAGAGGGATCAACAATTAACAGCATTGTCTCCTCTTTCAGAGAACCTGGGATAAACTACCAGCACCTTATGGTGGCCCATCTCCAGTTCCCGGGGATCAGACAGACAGACAGACAGAGAGACAGAGATATGGATGGCAGGCCTGCCTGGTCTTTCTTTATTTCTTATACTTTTTAAAAAATGTTTATTTATTTATTTATTTATTTATTTATTTATTTATTTATTTATTTATTAGATATAAGTACACTGTAGCCGTCTTCAGACACTCCAGAAGAGGGTGTCAGATTCTAGAGAATCTAAATCCCTCTTATGGTCTGAATATGATGTACATAAACACAGACTCACATATACTTCTAAAAATTATAAATAGGTGGGGCAACTGAAAGGACTCAACAATTAACAGCATTGTCTACTCTTCCAGAGAAACTGGGATCAACTACCAGCACCTAAAAGGTGGCCCATCTCCAGTTCCAGGGGATCAGACAGACAGACAGACAGACAGTGATAAGGATGGCAGGACTGCCTGGTCTTTCTTTGTTTCTTATCCTTTTTTAAAAAAAATGTTTATTTATTTATTTATTTATTTATTTATTTATTTATTTATTTATTTATTTATTATTAGATATAAGTACACTGTAGCTGTTCAGACACTCCAGAAGAGGGTGTCAGATTCTGGAGAATCTAAATCCCTCTTATGGTCTGCATATGATGTACATAAACACAGCCTCACATATACTTCTAAAAATTTAAAGAAGGGTGGGGCCACTCTAAAAGCTCAACAATTAACAGCATTGTCTCCTCTTCCAGAGTACCTGGGATCAACTACAAGCAACTATATGGTGGCCCATCTCCTGTTCCAGGGGATCAGACAGAGAGACATACAGACAGTGATAAGGATGGCAGGCCTGCCTGGTCTTTCCTTCTGTCTTATCCTTTTTAAAAAAATGTTTATTTATATATTTATTTATGTATTTATTAGATATATGTACACTGTAGCTGCTTTCATACACTCCAGAAGAGGGTTTCAGATTCTGGATAATCTAAATCCCTCTTATGGTCTGCATATGATGTACATAAACACAGCCTCGCAAATACTTCTAAAAATTTAAAGATGTGTGGGGCCACTGAGAGGGCTCAACAATTAACAGCATTGTCTCCTCTTTCAGAGAACCTGGGATAAACTACCAGCACCTTATGGTGGCCCATCTCCAGTTCCAGTGGATCAGACAGACAGACAGACAGACAGAGAGACAGAGATGAGGATGGCAGGCCTGCCTGGTCTTTCTTTATTTCTTATACATTTTAAAAACTGTTTATTTATTTATTTATTTATTTATTTATTTATTTATTTATTTATTTATTTATGTATTTATTAGATATAAGTACACTGTAGCCGTCTTCAGACACTCCAGAAGAGGGTGTCAGATTCTAGAGAATCTAAATACCTCTTATGGTCTGAATATGATGTACATAAACACAGCCTCACATATACTTCTAAAAATTATAAATAGGTGGGGCCACTGAAAGGACTCAACAATTAACAGCATTGTTTCCTCTTCCAGAGAACCTGGGATCAACTACCAGCACCTAAAAGGTGGCCCATCTCCAGTTCCAGGGGATCAGACAGACAGACATACAGACAGTGATAAGGATGGCAGGCTTGCCTGGTCTTTCTTTCTTTATTATCCTTTTTAAAAAAATGTTTATTTATATATTTATTTATGTATTTATTAGATATATGTACACTGTAGCTGTCTTCAGACACTCCAGAAGAGGGTGTCAGATTCTGGAGAATCTAAATCCCTCTTATGGTCTGCATATTCGGTACATAAACACAGCCTTGCATATACTTCCAAAAATTTAAAGATGTGTGGGGCCACTGAGAGGGATCAACAATTAACAGCATTGTCTCCTCTTTCAGAGAACCTGGGATAAACTACCAGCACCTTATGGTGGCCCATCTCCAGTTCCCGGGGATCAGACAGACAGACAGACAGAGAGACAGAGATATGGATGGCAGGCCTGCCTGGTCTTTCTTTATTTCTTATACTTTTTAAAAAATGTTTATTTATTTATTTATTTATTTATTTATTTATTTATTTATTTATTAGATATAAGTACACTGTAGCCGTCTTCAGACACTCCAGAAGAGGGTGTCAGATTCTAGAGAATCTAAATCCCTCTTATGGTCTGAATATGATGTACATAAACACAGCCTCACATATACTTCTAAAAATTATAAATAGGTGGGGCAACTGAAAGGACTCAACAATTAACAGCATTGTCTACTCTTCCAGAGAAACTGGGATCAACTACCAGCACCTAAAAGGTGGCCCATCTCCAGTTCCAGGGGATCAGACAGACAGACAGACAGACAGTGATAAGGATGGCAGGACTGCCTGGTCTTTCTTTGTTTCTTATCCTTTTTTTAAAAAAATGTTTATTTATTTATTTATTTATTTATTTATTTATTTATTTATTTATTTATTATTAGATATAAGTACACTGTAGCTGTTCAGACACTCCAGAAGAGGGTGTCAGATTCTGGAGAATCTAAATCCCTCTTATGGTCTGCATATGATGTACATAAACACAGCCTCACATATACTTCTAAAAATTTAAAGAAGGGTGGGGCCACTCTAAAAGCTCAACAATTAACAGCATTGTCTCCTCTTCCAGAGTACCTGGGATCAACTACCAGCAACTATATGGTGGCCCATCTCCTGTTCCAGGGGATCAGACAGAGAGACATACAGACAGTGATAAGGATGGCAGGCCTGCCTGGTCTTTCCTTCTGTCTTATCCTTTTTAAAAAAATGTTTATTTATATATTTATTTATGTATTTATTAGATATATGTACACTGTAGCTGCTTTCATACACTCCAGAAGAGGGTGTCAGATTCTGGATAATCTAAATCCCTCTTATGGTCTGCATATGATGTACATAAACACAGCCTCGCATATACTTCTAAAAATTTAAAGATGTGTGGGGCCACTGAGAGGGCTCAACAATTAACAGCATTGTCTCCTCTTTCAGAGAACCTGGGATAAACTACCAGCACCTTATGGTGGCCCATCCCCAGTTCCAGTGGATCAGACAGACAGACAGACAGACAGAGAGACAGAGATGAGGATGGCAGGCCTGCCTGGTCTTTCTTTATTTCTTATACATTTTTAAAACTGTTTATTTATTTATTTATTTATTTATTTATTTATTTATTTATTTATGTATTTATTAGATATAAGTACACTGTAGCCGTCTTCAGACACTCCAGAAGAGGGTGTCAGATTCTAGAGAATCTAAATCCCTCTTATGGTCTGAATATGATGTACATAAACACAGCCTCACATATACTTCTAAAAATTATAAATAGGTGGGGCCACTGAAAGGACTCAACAATTAACAGCATTGTTTCCTCTTCCAGAGAACCTGGGATCAACTACCAGCACCTAAAATGTGGCCCATCTCCAGTTCCAGGGGATCAGACAGACAGACATACAGACAGTGATAAGGATGGCAGGCTTGCCTGGTCTTTCTTTCTTTATTATCCTTTTTAAAAAATGTTTATTTATATATTTATTTATGTATTTATTAGATATATGTACACTGTAGCTGTCTTCAGACACTCCAGAAGAGGGTGTCAGATTCTGGAGAATCTAAATCCCTCTTATGGTCTGCATATTCGGTACATAAACACAGCCTTGCATATACTTCCAAAAATTTAAAGATGGGTGGGGCCACTGAGAGGGCTCAACAATTAACAGCATTGTCTCCTCTTTCAGAGAACCTGGGATAAACTACCAGCACCTTATGGTGGCCCATCTCCACTTCCAGGGGATCAGACAGACAGACAGACAGAGAGACAGAGATATGGATTGCAGGCCTGCCTGGTCTTTCTTTATTTCTTATACTTTTTAAAAATTGTCTATTTATTTATTTATTTATTTATTTATTTATTTATTTATTTATTTATGTATTTATTAGATATAAGTACACTGTAGCCGTTTTCAGACACTCCAGAAGAGGGTGTCAGATTCTAGAGAATCTAAATCCCTCTTATGGTCTGAATATGATGTACATAAACACAGCCTCACATATACTTCTAAAAATTATAAATAGTTGGGCCACTGAAAGGACTCAACAATTAACAGCATTGTCTCCTCTTCCAGAGAACCTGGGATCAACTACCAGCACCTAAAAGGTGGCCCATCTCCAGTTCCAGGGGATCAGACAGACAGACAGACAGACAGTGATAAGGATGGCAGGCCTGCCTGGTCTTTCTTTATTTCTTATACTTTTTAAAAAATGTTTATTTATTTATTTATCTATTTATTTATTTATTTATGTATTTATTAGATATAAGTACACTGTAGCCGTCTTCAGACACTCCAGAAGAGGGTGTCAGATTCTAGAGAATCTAAATACCTCTTATGGTCTGAATATGATGTACATAATCACAGTCTCACATATACTTCTAAAAATTATAAATAGGTGGGGCAACTGAAAGGACTCAACAATTAACAGCATTGTCTCCTCTTCCAGAGAACCTGGGATCAACTACCAGCACCTAAAAGGTGGCCCATCTCCAGTTCCAGGGGATCAGACAGACAGACAGACAGACAGTGATAAGGATGGCAGGCCTGCCTGGTCTTTCTTTGTTTCTTATCCTTTTTTAAAAAAAATGTTTATTTATTCATTTATTTATTTATTTATTTATTTATTTATTTATTTATTTATTTATTTATTATTAGATATAAGTACACTGTAGCTGTTCAGACACTCCAGAAGAGGGTGTCAGATTCTGGAGAATCTAAATCCCTCTTATGGTCTGCATATGATGTACTTAAACACAGCCTCACATATACTTCTAAAAACTTAAAGAAGGGTGGGGCCACTCTAAAAGCTCAAAACTTAACAGCATTGTCTCCTCTTCCAGAGTACCTGGGATCAACTACCAGCAACTATATGGTGGCCCATCTCCTGTGCCAGGGGATCAGACAGAGAGACATACAGACAGTGATAAGGATGGCAGGCCTGCCTGGTCTTTCCTTCTGTCTTATCCTTTTTAAAAAAATGTTTATTTATATATTTATTTATGTATTTATTAGATATATGTACACTGTAGCTGCTTTCATACACTCCAGAAGAGGGTGTCAGATTCTGGAGAATCTAAATCCCTCTTATGGTCTGCATATGATGTACATAAACACAGCCTTGCATATACTTCTAAAAATTTAAAGATGGGTGGGGCCACTGAGAGGGCTCAACAATTAACAGCATTGTCTCCTCTTTCAGAGAACCTGGGATAAACTACCAGCACCTTATGGTGGCCCATCTCCAGTTCCAGGGGATCAGACAGACAGACAGACAGAGAGACAGAGATATGGATGGCAGGCCTGCCTGGTCTTTCTTTATTTCTTATACTTTTTTAAAAATGTTTATTTATTTATTTATTTATTTATTTATTTATTAGATATAAGTACACTGTAGCCGTTTTCAGACACTCCAGAAGAGGGTGTCAGATTCTAGAGAATGTAAATCCCTCTTATGGTCTGAATATGATGTACATAAACACAGCCTCACATATACTTCTAAAAATTATAAATAGTTGGGGCCACTGAAAGGACTCAACAATTAACAGCATTGTCTCCTCTTTCAGAGAACCTGGGATAAACTACCAGCACCTTATGGTGGCCCATCTCCAGTTCCAGTGGATAAGACAGACAGACAGACAGAGAGACAGAGATAAGGATGGCAGGCCTGCCTGGTCTTTCTTTATTTCTTATACTTTTTAAAAAAATGTTTATTTATTTATTTATTTATGTATTTATTAGATATAAGTACACTGTAGCTGTCTTCAGACACTCCAGAAGAGGGTGTCAGATTCTCGAGAATCTAAATCCCTCTTATGGTCTGCATATGATGTACATAAACACAGCCTCACATATACTTCTAAATATTTAAAGATGTGTAGGGCCACTGATAGGGCTCAACAATTAACAGCATTGTCTCCTCTTCCAGAGAACCTGGGATCAACTACCAGCAACTTTATGGTAGCCCAACTCCAGTTCCAGGGGATCAGACAGACAGACAGACAGACAGAGATAAGGATGGCAGGCCAGCCTGGCCTTACTTTCTTTCTTATCCTTTTTAAAAAATGTTTATTTATTTATTTATTTATTTATCTATTTATTTATTAGATATAAGTACACTGTAGCTGTCTTCAGACACTCCAGAAGAGGGTGTCAGGTTCTGGAGAATCTAAATCCCTCTTATGTTCTGCATATGATGTACATAAACACAGCCTCACATATACCTCTAAATATTTAAAGATGGGTGGCGCCACTGAAAGGGCTCAACAATTAACAGCATTGTGTCCTCTTCCAGAGTACCTGGGATCAACTACCAGCAACTATATGGTGGCCCATCTCCAGTTCCAGGGGATCAGACAGACAGACATACAGACAGTGATAAGGATGGCAGGCCTGCCTGGTCTTTCTTTCTTTCTTATCCTTTTTAAAAAATGTTTATTTATTTATTTATTTATTTATTTATTTATTTATTTATTTATTTATTATATAAGTACACTGTAGCTGTCTTCAGTCACTCCAGTAGAGGGTGTCAGATTCTGGAGAATCTAAATCCTCTTATAATCTGAATATGATGTACATAAACACAGCCTCACATAAACTTCTAAATATTTAAAGAAGTGTGGGGCCACTGAAAGGGCTCAACAATTAACCGAATTGTCTCCTCTTCCAGAGAACCTTGGATAAACTACCAGCACTATATGGTGACCCATCTCCAGTTCCCGGGGATCAGATAGACAGACAGACAGACAGACAGAGATATGGATGGCAGGCCTGCCTGGTCTTTCTTTCTTTCTTATACTTTTTAAAAAATGTTTATTTATTTATTTATTTATTTATTTATTTATTTATCTATTTATTTATTAGATATAAGTACACTGTAGCTGTCTTCAGACACTCCAGAAGAGGGTGTCAGATTCTGGAGAATCTAAATCCCTCTTATGGTCTGCATATGATGTACATAAACACAGCCTCACATATACCTCTAAATATTTAAAGATGGGTGGCGCCACTGAAAGGGCTCAACAATTAACAGCATTGTCTCCTCTTCCAGAGTACCTGGGATCAACTACCAGCAACTATATGGTGGCCCATCTCCAGTTCCAGGGGATCAGACAGACAGACATACAGACAGTGATAAGTATGGCAGGCCTGCCTGGTCTTTCTTTCTTTCTTATCCTTTTTAAAAAAATGTTTATTTATATATTTATTTATGTATTTATTAGATATAAGTACACTGTAGCTGTCTTCAGACACTCCAGAAGAGGGTGTCAGATTCTGGAGAATCTAAATCCCTCTTATGGTCTGCATATGATGTACATAAACACAGCCTCATATATACTTCTAAAAATTTAAAGATGTGTGGGGCCACTGAGAGGGCTCAACAATTAACACCATTGTCTCCTCTTTCAGAGAACCTGGGATAAACTACCAGCACCTTATGGTGGCCCATCTCCAGTTCCAGTGGATCAGACAGACAGACAGACAGAGAGACAGAGATAAGGATGGCAGGCCTGCCTGGTCTTTCTTTATTTCTTATACTTTTTAAAAAATGTTTATTTATTTATTTATTTATGTATTTATTAGATATAAGTACACTGTAGCTGTCTTCAGACAATCCAGAAGAGGGTGTCAGATTCTGGAGAATCTAAATCGCTCTTATGGTCTGCATATGATGTACATAAACACAGCCTCACATATACTTCTAAATATTTACAGATGGGTAGGGCCACTGATAGGGCTCAACAATTAACAGCATTGTCTCCTCTTTCAGAGAACCTGGGATCAACTACCAGCAACTTTATGGTAGCCCAACTCCAGTTCCAGGGGATCAGACAGACAGACAAACAGACAGAGATAAGGATGGCAGGCCAGCCTGGTCTTACTTTCTTTCTTACCCTTTTTAAAAAATGTTTATTTATTTATTTATTTATTTATTTATTTATTTATTTATTTATTATATATAAGTACACTGTATCTGTCTTCAGTCACTCCAGTAGAGGGTGTCAGATTCTGGAGAATCAAAATCCTCTTATAATCTGAATATGATGTACATAAACACAGCCTCACATAAACTTCTAAATATTTAAAAGTGTGGGGCCACTGAAAGGGCTCAACAATTAACTGAATTGTCTCCTCTTCCAGAGAACCTTGGATCAACTACCAGCACTATATGGTGTCCCATCTCCAGTTCCCGGGGATCAGATAGACAGACAGACAGACAGACAGAGATATGGATGGCAGGCCTGCCTGGTCTTTCTTTCTTTCTTATACTTTTTAAAAAATGTTTATTTATTTATTTATTTATTTATTTATTTATTTATCTATTTATTTATTAGATATAAATACACTGTAGCTGTCTTCAGACACTCTAGAAGAGGGTGTCAGATTCTGGAGAATCTAAATCCCTCTTATGGTCTGCATATGATGTACATAAACACAGCCTCACATATACCTCTAAATATTTAAAGATGGGTGGCGCCACTGAAAGGGCTCAACAATTAACAGCATTGTCTCCTCTTCCAGAGTACCTGGGATCAACTACCAGCAACTATATGGTGGCCCATCTCCAGTTCCAGGGGATCAGACAGACAGACATACAGACAGTGATAAGGATGGCAGGCCTGCCTGGTCTTTCTTTCTTTCTTATCCTTTTAAAAAAAATGTTTATTTATATATATATTTATGTATTAATTAGATATAAGTACACTGTAGCTGTCTTCAGACACTCCAGAAGAGGGTGTCAGATTCTGGAGAATCTAAATCCCTCTTATTGTCTGCATATGATGTACATAAACACAGCCTCACATATACTTCTAAAAATTTAAAGATGTCTGGGGCCACTGAGAGGGCTCAACAATTAACAGCATTTTCTCCTCTTTCAGAGAACCTGGGATAAACTACCAGCACCTTATTGTGGCCCATCTCCAGTTCCAGTGGATCAGACAGACAGACAGACAGACAGAGAGACAGAGATAAGGATGGCAGGCCTGCCTGGTCTTACTTTATTTCTTATACTTTTTAAAAAATGTTTATTTATTTATTTATTTATGTATTTATTAGATATAAGTACACTGTAGCTGTCTTCAGACACTCCAGAAGAGGGTGTCAGATTCTGGAGAATCTAAATCCCTCTTATGGTCTGCATATGATGTACATAAACACAGCCTCACATATACTTCTAAATATTTAAAGATGGGTAGGGCCACTGATAGGGCTCAACAATTAACAGCATTGTCTCCTCTTCCAGAGAACCTGGGATCAACTACCAGCAACTTTATGGTAGCCCAACTCCAGTTCCAGGGGATCAGACAGACAGACAGACAGACAGAGTTAAGGATGGCAGGCCAGCCTGGTCTTACTTTCTTTCTTATCCTTTTTAAAAAATGTTTATTTATTTATTTATTTATTTATTTATTTATTTATTATATATAAATACACTGTATCTGTCTTCAGTCACTCTAGTAGAGGGTGTCAGGTTCTGGAGAATCTAAATCCCTCTTATGGTCTGCATATGATGTACATAAACACAGCCTCACATATACCTCTAAATATTTAAAGATGGGTGGCGCCACTGAAAGGGCTCAACAATAAACAGCATTGTGTCCTCTTCCAGAGTACCTGGGATCAACTACCAGCAACTATATGGTGGCCCATCTCCAGTTCCAGGGGATCAGACAGACAGACATACAGACAGTGATTAGGATGGCAGGCCTGCCTGGTCTTTCTTTCTTTCTTATCCTTTTTAAAAAATGTTTATTTATTTATTTATTTATTTATTTATTTATTTATTTATTATATATAAGTACACTGTAGCTGTCTTCAGTCACTCCAGTAGAGGGTGTCAGATTCTGGAAAATCTAAATCCTCTTATAATCTGAATATGATGTACATAAACACAGTCTCACATAAACTTCTAAATATTTAAAGAAGTGTGGGGCCACTGAAAGGGCTCAACAATTAACCGAATTGTCTCCTCTTCCAGAGAACCTTGGATCAACTACCAGCACTATATGGTGGCCTATCTCCAGTTCCCGGGGATCAGATAGACAGACAGACAGACAGACAGAGATATGGATGGCAGGCCTGCCTGGTCTTTCTTTCTTTATTATACTTTTTAAAAAATGTTTATTTATTTATTTATTTATTTATCTATTTATTTATTAGATATAAATACACTGTAGCTGTCTTCAGACACTCCAGAAGAGGGTGTCAGATTCTGGAGAATCTAAATCCCTCTTATGGTCTGCATATGATGTACATAAACACAGCCTCATATATACCTCTAAATATTTAAAGATGGGTGGCGCCACTGAAAGGGCTCAACAATTAACAGCATTGTCTCCTCTTCCAGAGAACCTGGGATCAACTACCAGCAACTATATGGTGGCCCATCTCCAGTTCCAGGGGATCAGACAGACAGACATACAGACAGTGATAAGGATGGATGGCCTGCCTGGTCTTTCTTTCTTTCTTATCCTTTTTAAAAATTGTTTATTTATTTATTTATTGATTTATTTATTTATTTATTTATTTATTTTTTATTTATTATATATAAGTACACTGTAGCTGTCTTCAGTCACTCCAGTAGAGGGTGTCAGATTCTGGAGAATCTAAATCATCTTATAATCTGAATATGATGTACATAAACACAGCCTCACATAAACTTCTAAATATTTAAAGAAGTGTGGGGCCACTGAAAGGGCTCAACAATTAACCGAATTGTCTCCTCTTCCAGAGAACCTTGGATCAACTACCAGCACTATATGGTGGCCCATCTCCAGTTCCCGGGGATCAGATAGACAGACAGACAGACAGACAGACAGAGATATGGATGGCAGGCCTGCCTGGTCTTTCTTTCTTTCTTATACTTTTTTAAAAATGTTTATTTATTTATTTATTTATTTATCTATTTATTTATTAGATATAAGTACACTGTAGCTGTCTTCAGACACTCCAGAAGAGGGTGTCAGATTCTGGAGAATCTAAGTCCCTCTTATGGTCTGCATATGATGTACATAAACACAGCCTCACATATACCTCTAAATATTTAAAGATGGGTGGCGCCACTGAAAGGGCTCAACAATTAACAGCATTGTCTCCTCTTCCAGAGTACCTGGGATCAACTACCAGCAACTATATGGTGGCCCATCTCCAGTTCCAGGGGATCAGACAGACAGACATACAGACAGTGATAAGGATGGCAGGCCTGCCTGGTCTTTCTTTCTTTCTTATCTGGTTTAAATAATGTTTATTTATTTATTTATTTATTTATTTATTTATTTATTTATGTATTTATTAGATATAAGTACACTGTAGCTGTCTTCAGACACTCCAGAAGAGGGTGTCAGATTCTGATGAATCTAAATCCCTCTTCTGGTCTGCATATGATGTACATAAACCCAGCCTCACATACACTTCTAAAAATTTAAAGATGGGTAGGGCCACTGATAGGGCTCAACAATTATCACTATAGTCTCCTCTTCCAGAGAACCTGGGATCAACTACCAGCAACTATATGGTAGCCCATCTCCAGTTCCAGGGGATCAGACAGACAGACAGATAGACAGAGATAAGGATGGCAGGCATGCCTGGTCTTACATTCTTTCTTATCCTTTTAAAAAAATGTTTATTTATTTATTTATTTATTTATTTATTTATTTATTTATTATATATAAGTACACTGTAGCTGTCTTCAGACACTCCAGTAGAGGGTGTCAGATTCTGGAAAATCTAAATCCTCTTATAAACTGAATATGATGTACATAAACACAGCCTCACATATACTTCTAAATATTTAAAGAAGTGTGGGGCCACTGAAAGGGCTCAACAATTAACAGCATTGTCTCCTCTTCCAGAGAACCTGGGATAAACTACCAGCAACACTATGGTGGCCCATCTCCAGTTCCAGGGGATCAGACAGACAGACAGACAGACAGACAGAGATAAGGGCGGCAGGCCTGCCTGGTCTTTCTTACTTTCTTATCCTTTTTAAAAAATGTTTATTTATTTATTTATTTATTTATTTATTTATTTATTTATTTATTTATTAGATATAAGTACACTGTTGCTGTCTTCAGACACTCCAGAAGAGGGTGTCAGATGCTGGAGAATCTAAATCCATCTTATGGTCTGCATATGATGTACATAAACACAGCCTCACATTTTCTTCTAAAAATTTAAAGATGGGTGGGGCCCCAGAAATGGCTCAACAATTAACAGCATTGCCTCTTCTTCCAGAGAACCTTGGATAAACTGCCAGCAACTATATGGTGGCCCATCACCAGTTCCAGGGTATCAGACAGTCAGACAGAGAGACAGAGATAAGGAACGGAGGCCTGCCTGGTCTTTCTTTCTTTCTTATACTTTTAAAAAAATGTTTATTTATTTATTTATTTATTTATTTATTTATTTATTTATTTATTTATTAGATATAAGTACACTGTAGCTGACTTCAGACACTCTAGAAGAGGGTGTCATCTTCTGGAGAATCTAAATCCCTCTTATGGACTGCATATGATGTACATAAACACAGCCTCACATATACTTCTAAAAATTTAAAGATGGGTGGGCCCACTGAAAGGGCTCAACAATTAACAGCATTGTCTCCTCTTCCAGAGAACGTGGGATCAACTACCAGCAACTATATGGTGGCCCATTATAGTTGCAGGGGATCAGACAGACAGACAGACAGACAGAGATAAGGTTGGCAGTCCTGCCTGGTCTTACATTCTTTCTTATCCTTTTTAAAAATGTTTATTTATTTATTTATTCATTTATTCATTTATTTATTTATGTATTTATTAGATATATGTACACTGTAGCTGTTCAGACTCTCCAGAAGAGGGTGTCAGATTCCGGAGAATCTATATCCCTCTTATGGTCTGCATATGATGTACATAAACACAGCCTCACATATACTTCTAAAAATTTTAAGATGGGTGGGGCCACTGAAAGGGCTCAACAATTAACAGCATTGTCTCCTTTCCAGAGGACCTGGGATCAACTACCAGCAACTATATTGTGGCCCATCTCCAGTTCCAGGGGATCTGACAGACATACATACAGACAGACAGACAAGGATTGCAGGACTGCCTGGTTTTTCTTTCTTTCTTATACATTTTAAAAATTTTTATTTATTTATATATGTATTTATTAGATATAAGTACACTGTAGCTGTCTTCAGACACTTCAGAAGAGGGTGTCATATTCTGGAGAATCTAAATCCCTCTTATGGTCTGCATATGATGTACATAAACACAGCCTCACATATACTTCTAAAAATTTAAAGATGTGTGGGGCCACTGAAACGGCCCAACAATTAACAGCATTGTCTCCTCTACCAGAGAACCTGGGATCAAATACCAGCAACTATATGGTGGCCCATCTCCAGTTCCAGGGGATCAGGCAGACAAAGAGACAGACAGACAAGGGTGGCAGGCCTCCCTGGTTTTTCTTTCTTTCTTATCCTTTTTAAAAAATGTTTATTTATTTATTTATTTATTTATTTATTTATGTATTTATTAGATATAAGTACACTGTAGCTGTCTTCAGACACTCCAGAAGAGGGTGTCAGGTTCTGGAGAATATAAATCCCTCTTATGGTCTGCATATGATGGACATAAACACAGCCTCATATTTTCTTCTAAAAATTTAAAGATGGGTGGGGACTCAGAAATGGCTCAACAATTAACAGCATTGCCTCTTCTTCCAGAGAACCTTGGATAAACTACCAGCAACTATATGGTGGCCCATCTCCAGTTCCATGGTATCAGACAGTCAGACAGAGAGACAGAGATAAGGATGGAGGCCTGCCTGGTCTTTCTTTCTTTCTTATACTTTTAAAAAAATGTTTATTTATATATTTATTTATTTATTTATATATTTACTTATTTATTTATATATGTATTTATTAGATATAAGTACACTGTAGTTGTCTTCAGACACTCTAGAAGAGGGTGTCATCTTCTGGAGAATCTAAATCCCTCTTATGGTCTGCATATGATGTACATAAACGCAGCCTCACATATACTTCTCAATATTTAAAGATGGGTGGGCCCACTGAAAGGGCTCAACAATTAACAGCATTGTCTCCTCTTCCAGAGAACGTAGGATCAACTACCAGCAACTATATGGTGGCCCATCTCAAGTTGTAGGGGATCAGGCCGACAAAGAGACAGACAGACAAGGGTGGGAGGCCTCCCTGGTTTTTCTTTCTTTCTTATCCTTTTTAAAAAATGTTTATTTATTTACTTATGTATTTATTAGATATAAGTACACTCTAGCTGTCTTCAGACACTCCAGAACAGGGTGTCAGATTCTGGAGAATATAAATCCCTCTTATGGTCTGCATATGATGTACATAAACACAGCCTAACATATACTTCTAAAAATTTAAAGATAGGTGGAGCCACTGAAAGGGCTCAACAATTAACAGCATTGTCTCCTCTTCCAGAGAACCTGGGATCAACTAACAGCAACTATATGGTGGCCCATCTCCAGTTCCAAGGGATCAGACAGACTGACAGACAGACATAGTGACAGAGATAAGGATGGCAGACCTGCCTGGTCTTTCTTTCTTTCTTATCCTTTTAAAAAAATGTTTATTTATTTATTTATATGTTTATTAGATATAGGTACACTGTAGCCGTCTTCAGACACTCCAGAAGAAGGTGTCAGATTCTGGAGAATCTAAATCCCTCTAATGGTCTGCATATGCTGTACATAAACACAGCCTCACATTTACTTCTTAAAATTTAAAGGTGGGGGGACCATTTAAAGGGCTCAGCAATTAACAGCATTGTCTCCTCTACCAGAGAACCTGGGATCAACTACCAGCACCTATATGGTGGCCCATCTCCAGTTGCAGCGGATCAGAACGACAGACAGACAGACAGACAGACAGACAGAGATAAGGATGGCAGGCCTGCCTGGTCTTTCTTTCTTTCTTATCCGGTTTAAATAATGTTTATTTATTTATTTATTTATTTATTTATTTATTTATTTATTTATTAGATATAAGTACACTGTAGCTGTCTTCAGACACTCCAGAAGAGAGTTTCAGATACTGATGAACCTAAATCCCTCTTCTGGTCTGCATATGATGTACATAAACACAGCCTCACATACACTTCTAAAAATTTAAAGATGGGTAGGGCCACAAATAAGGGTCAACAATTAACAGCATTGTCTCCTCTTCCAGAGAACCTGGTATCAACTACCAGCAACTATATGGTAGCCCATCTCCAGTTCAAGGGGATCAGACAGACAGACAGAAAGACAGACAGAGATGAGGATGGCAGGCCTGCCTGGTCTTACTTTCTTTCTTATCCTTTTTAAAAAATGTTTATTTATTTATTTATTTATTTATTTATTTATTTATTTATTTATGTATTTATTAGATATAAGTACACTGTAGCTGTCTTCAGACACTCCAGTAGAGGGTGTCAGATTCTGGAGAATCTAAATCCTCTTATAATCTGAATATGATGTACATAAACACAGCCTCACATATACTTCTAAATATTTAAAGAAGTGTGGGGCCACTGAAAGGGCTCAACAATTAACAGCATTGTCTCCTCTTCCAGAGAACCTGGGATCAACTACCAGCAACTATATGGTGGCCCATCTCCAGTTCCAGGGGATCATACAGACAGACAGACAGACAGACAGAGATAAGGATGGCAGGCCGGCCTGGTCTTACTTTCTTTCTTACCCTTTTTAAAAAATGTTTATTTATTTATTTATTTATTTATTTATTTATTTATTTATTTATTTATTATATATAAGTACACTGTAGCTGTCTTCAGACACTCCAGTAAAGGGTGTCAGATTCTGGAGAATCTAAATCCTCTTATAATCTGAATATGATGTACATAAAAGGCCTCACATATACTTCTAAATATTTAAAGAAGTGTGGGGCCACTGAAAGGGCTCAACAATTAACAGCATTGTCTCCTCTTCCAGAGAACCTTGGATCAACTACCAGCAACTATATGGTGGCCGATCTCCAGTTCCCGGGGATCAGATAGACAGATAGACAGACAGACAGAGATATGGATGGCAGGCCTGCCTTTTCTTTCTTTCTTTCTTATCCTTTTTAAAAAATGTTTATTTATTTATTTATTTATTTATCTATTTATTTATTAGATATAAGTACACTGTAGCTGTCTTCAGACACTCCAGAAGAGGGTGTCAGATTCTGGAGAATCTAAATCCCTCTTATGGTCTGCATATGATGTACATAATCACAGCCTCACATATACTTCTAAATATTTAAAGATGGGTGGCGCCACTGAAAGGGCTCAAAAATTAACAGCATTGTCTCCTCTTCCAGAGAACCTGGGATCAACTACCAGCAACTATTCGTGGCCCATCTCCAGTTCCCAGGTATCAGATTGACAGACAGACATACAGACAGACAGAGATATGGATGGCAGGCCTGCCTGGTCTTTCTTTCTGTCTTTTCCTTTTTAAAAATGTTTATTTATTTATTTATTTATTTATTTATTTATTTATTTATTTTTATGTATTTATTAGATATAAGTACACTGTAGCTGTTTAGACCCTCCAGAAGAGGGTGTCAGATTCTGGAGAATCTAAATCCCTCTTTTGGTCTGCATATGATGTACGTAAACACAGCCTCACATATACTTCTAAAAATTTAAAGAAGGGTGGGGCCACTCTAAAAGCTGAACAATTAACAGCATTGTCTCCTCTTCCAGAGTACCTGGGAACAACTACCAGCAACTATATGGTGGCCCATCTCCAGTTCCAGGGTATCAGACAGACAGACAGACAGACAGAGATTAGGGTGGCAGGCCTGCCTGGTCTTTCTTACTTCCTTATCATTTTTAAAAAATGTTTATTTATTTATTTATTTATTTATTTATTTATTTATTCATTTATTTATTTATGTATTTATTAGATATAAGTACACTGTAGCTGTCTTCAGACACTCCAGAAGAGGG
>NW_028227382.1:178449-265391 GCF_978045245.1 Mus caroli | reverse complement strand
GTCATATTCTGGGTCCTACAGTGTGATTTTTCTCATTTCCACGTTTTTCAGCTTTTCTTGACATATTCCAGGACCTTCAGTGTGAATTTTAAATTTTCCACGTTTTTCAGTATTTCTCGCCATATTCTGTGTCCAACAGTGTGAATTTTTAATTTTCACGTTTTTCAGGGTTTATCGGCATTTCTGGGTCCTGTAGTGTGATTTTCTCATTTTCCACGTTTTTCAAGTTTTTTCGTAATTCTGGGTCCTACAGTGTGATTTTCTCATTTTCAACCTTTTTCAGGTTTTCTCGCCATATTTGGGGTCCTTCAGTGTGATTTTTTACTTTTCTGATATTTCAGGGTTTCTCGCCATATTCTGGGTCCTACAGCGTGTATTTTTAATTTTCCACGTTTTTCAGGGTATCTCGGCATATTCTGGGTCCTAGAGTATTATATTCACATTTTCGACGTTTTTCAATTTTTGTTTTCAAATCTGGGTCCTACAGTGTGATTATTCTCATTTTCCACCATTTTCAGGTTTTTCCATCATATTCAGGTTCCTACAGTGTGAATTTCTCATTTCCACGTTTTTCAGGTTTTCTTGACATATTCCAGGTCATTCAGTGTGAATTTTTAATTTTCCACGTTTTTCATTATTTCTCGCCATATTCTTTGTCCGACAGTGTGAATTTTTAATTTTCACGTTTTTCAGAGTTTCTCTGCATATTCTGGGTTCTGCAGTGGGATTTTCTCATTTTCCAACTTTTTCAGGTTTTCTAGCCATATTTGGTGTCCTTCAGTGTGAATTTGTAATTTTCTAGTTTTTTCAGGGTTTCTCTCTGTATTCTGCGTCCTACAGCATGTATTTTTAATTTTCCACGTTTTCAGGGTTTCTTGGCATATTCTGGGTCCTACAGTGTGATTTTCTCATTTTCCACTTTTTTCAAGTTTTTTCGCAATTCTGGGTCCTTCAGTGTGAATTTTTTTTTTTTTTTTTTTTTTTTTTTTTTTTTTTTTGGTTTTTCGAGACAGGGTTTCTCTGTATAGCCCTGGCTGTCCTGGAACTCACTTTGTAGACCAGGCTGGCCTCGAACTCAGAAATCCGCCTGCCTCTGCCTCCCGAGTGCTGGGATTAAAGGCGTGCGCCACCACCGCCCGGCCCAGTGTGAATTTTTAATTTTCTACTTTTTTCAGGTTCTCTCGCCATTTTTTTTGGTCCTTCAGTGTGAGGTTTTAATTTTCTTATTTTTCAGGGTTTCTCGACATATTCTGTGTCCTACATCGTGTATTTTTAATTTTCCACGCTTTTCAAGTTTTTACTTCATATTCTGGGTCCTACATTGTGATTTTCTATTTTTCCACCTATTTCAGGTTTTCTCGCCATATTCTGGTTCCTACAGTGTGAGTTTTGAATCCTTCTCATTTTTCAGGTTTCCTAGCCATATTCCGGGTCCTTCAGTGTGAATATTTTAATTTTCCACGTTTTTCAGTATTTCTCGCCATATTCTGGGTGAATTTTCAATTTTTACATTTTTCAGGGTTTCTGGCATATTCTGGGTCTTGCAGTGTGATTTTCTCATTTTCCACTTTTTTCGAGTTTTTTCGTAATTCTGCGTCCTACAGTGTGATTTTCTCATTTTACAACTTTTTAAGGTTTTCTCGCCATATTTAGGGTCCTTCAATGTGATTTTTTACTTTTCTAATTTTTCAGTGTTTCTCTACATATTCTGTGTCCTCCAACGTGTATTTTTAATTTTCCTGGTTTTTCAGGGTTTCTCGGCATACTCTGGGTCCTACAGTGTGATTTTCTCATTTTCGACGTTTTTCACTTTTTTTTTTCCAAGTCTGGGTCCTACATTGTGATAATTCTCACTTTCCACCTTTTTCAGGTTTTCTCGCCTATATTTTGGATCCTACAGTGTGTTTTTGAATTTTCCTCATTTTTCAGTTTTTCTCGCCATATGCCGGGTACTTCAGTGTAAATTTTTAATTTTCCACGTTTTTCAGGTTTTTCCGTCATATTCTGGTTCCTACAGTGTGATTTTTTCATTTCCACGTTTTTCAGGTTTTCTTCACATATTCCAGGTCCTTCAGTGTGAATTTTTAATTTTCCTCTTTTTTCAGGTTTTATTGCCATATTCCGGGTCCTTTAGTGTGAATTTTTAATTTTCTACTTTTTTTATGTTCTCTCGCCATATTTAGGGTCCTTCAGTGTGAGTTTTTAATTTTCTAATTTTTCAGGGTTTCTTGCCATATTCTGGGTCCTTCAGTGTGAATTTTTAATTTTCCTCTTTTTTCAGGTTTTATTGCCATATTCCGGGTTCTTTAGTGTGAATTTTTAATTTTCTACATTTTTTAGGTTCTCTCGCCATATTTAGGGTCCTTCAGTGTGAGGTTTTAATTTTCTAATTTTTCAGGGTTTCTTGACATATTCTGTGTCCTACAGCGTGTATTTTTAATTTTCCACGTTTTTCAGGTTTTTTTTCGTCATATTGTGGGTCCTACAGTGTGATTTTCTCATTTTCGACGTTTTTCAAGTTTTTTCGCAATTCTGGGTCCTACAGTGTGATTATTCTCATTTTCCACCTTTTTCAGGTTTTCTCACCATATTCGTGATACCTCAGTGTGAATTTTTAATTTTCTTTTTCAAAGTTTCTCGCCATATTCTGGGTCCTAGAGCGTGTATTTTTAATTTTCCACGTTTTTCATGGTTTCTGGGCATATTCTGGGTCCTACAGTGTGATTTTCTCATTTTCGATGTTTTTCATGTTTTTGTAATTCTGGGTAATATAGTGTGAATATTCTCATTTTCTACCTTTTTCATGTTTTCTCGGCATATTCAGGGTCCTTCAGTGTGAGTTTTTAATTTTCTACTTTTTTGAGCGTTTCTTGCCATATTCTGGGTGCTACAGAGTGTATTTTTAATTTTCCACGTTTCTCAGGGTTTCTCGCCACATTCTGGGTCCTACAGTGTGATTTTCTCATTTTCAATGATTTTCATGTTTTTTTCGCTATTCTGGGTCCTACAGTGTGATTATTCTCATTTTCCACCTCTTTCAGGTTTTCTCGCCATATTCGGGGTCCTTCATTGTGAGTTTTTAATTTTCTACTTTGTTGAGGGTTTCTTGCCATATTCTCGGTGCTACAGAGTGTATTTTTAATTTTCTACGTTTCTCAGGGTTTCTCGCCATATTCTGGGTCCTAAAATGTGATTTTCTCATTTACGACATTTCAAGTATTTTCGCAATTCTGGGTCCTAATCTGTGATTATTCTCATTTTCCACATTTTTCAGGTTTTCTTGCCATATTTGGGGTTCTTCAGTGTGAGTTTTTAATTTTCTACTTTTTTGAGGGTTTCTTGCCATATTCTGGATACTACAGAGTGTATTATTAATTTTCCACGTTTCTCAGGGTTTCTTGCCATATTCTGGGTCCTACAGTGTGATTTTCTCATTACGATGTTTTTCAAGTTTTTTTTGTGCAATTCTGGGTCCTACACTGTGATTATTCTCATTTTCCACCTTTTCAGGTTTTCTCGCCATATTCCGGGTACTTCAGTGTGAATTTTTAGTTTTCTACTTTTTTCAGGGTTTCTCGCCATATTCCGGGTCCTTCAGTTGAATTTTTAATTTTCCCGTTTTTCAGGGTTTCTAACCATATTCTGGGTCCGATAATGTGAATTTTTAATTTTCACGTTTTTCAGGATTTCTCGGCATATTCTAGGTCCTGGAGTGTGAATTTTTAATTTTCACGTTTTTCAGGATTTCTCTAAATATTCTTGGTCCTGCAGTGTGATTTTCTCATTTTCCACTTTTTTCAAGTTTTTTTGTAATTCTGGGTCCTACTGTGTGATTTTCTCATTTTCCACCTTTTTCGAATTTTCTTGCCATATTTGGGGTCCTTCAGTGTGAGTTTTTATTTTTCTACTTTTTTCAGGATTTCTCGCCATATTCTGGATCCTACAGTGTGATTTTCTCATTTTCCACCTTTTTCAGGTTTTTCTGGTCATGTTTGGGCTCCTTCACTGTGAGTTTTTAATTTCCTACTTTTTTATTAAGTGTTTCTCGCCATATTCTGGGTCCGTGAGTGTGAATTATTAATTTTCACGTTTTTCACATTTTCTCGGCATATTCTGGATCCTGCAGTGTGATTTTCTCATTTTCCACCTTTTGCAGGGTTTCTCGCCATATTTGGGGTCCTACATTGTGAGTTTGTTATTTTCAACTTTTTTCAGGGTTACACGCCATATTCTGGGTCCTACAGCATGTATTTTTAATTTTCCACGTTTTCAGGGTTTCTAGGCATAAGCTGGGTTCTACAGATTGATTATTCTCATTTTCCACCCTTTTCAGGTTTTCTTGCAATATTCGGGGTCCTTCAGTGTGAATTTTTAATTTTCTACTTTTTTCAGGTTTTCTCGCCATATGCTGGGTCCTACTGTGTGATTTTCTCATTTCCATGTTTTTCAGGGTCACTTGCCGTATTCCAGGTCCTTCAGTGTGAATTTTTTTCCACGGTTTTCAGTATTTCTCGCCATATCTGGGTAATAAAGTGTGAATTTTTAATTGTCCACTTTTTTCATGGTTTCTCACCATATTCTGTGTCCGACTGTGTGAATTTTTAATTTTCAGGTTTTTCATGGTTGTTCGGCATATTCTGGTTTCTGCAGTGTGATTTTCTCATTTTCCACATTTTTCAAGTTTTTTCATATTTCTGGGTCCTACAGTGTGATTTTCTCTTTTTTCACCTTTTTCATGTTTTCTTGCCATATTTGGGGTCCCTCAGTGTGAGTTTTTACATTTCTAATTTTTCATGGTTTCTCGACATATTATGGGTCCTACAGAGTGTATTTTTAATTTTCCACGTTTTTCAGTGTTTCTCAGCATATTCTGGGTCCTACAGTGTGATTTTCTCAATTTTGAAATTTTTCAAGTTTTTTCGCATATCTTGGGACTACAGTGTGATTATTCTCATTTTCCAACTTTTTCAGGTTTTCTAGCCATATTCTGGGTCCTACAGTGTGAATTTTGAATTTTCCTCGTTTTTCAGGTTTTCTCGCCATATTCTGGGTCCTTCACTGTGAATTTTTAATTTTCCACTTCTTTCAAGTTTTTTGTAATATTATGGGTCCTACGGTGTGCTTTTCTCATTTTCCACCTTTTTCAGGTTTTCTCGCCATATTCGGGGTCCTTCAATGTGAGTTTTTAATTTTCTACATTCTTCAGGGTTTCTCGCCATATTCTGGGTCCTACAGAGTGTATTTTTAATTTTCCACGTTTTTCAAGGTTTCTCTGCATATTCTAGCTCGTACAGTGTGATTTTCCCATTTCCTCGTTTTTCAGGTTTTCTTGCCATATTCCAGGTCCTTCAGTCTGAATTTTTAATTTTCCACGTTTTTCAGTATTTCTCGCCATATTCTGGGCAATACAGTGTGATTTTCTCATTTTCCACTTCTTTCATGGTTTCTTGCCATATTCTGTGTCTGACAGTGTGAATTTTTTATTTTCACATTTTTCAGTGTTTCTCGGCATATTCTGGGTCTTGCAGTGTGATTTTCTCCTTTTCCACGTTTTTCAAGTTTTTTTGTAATTCTGGGTCCTACAGTGTGATTTTCTCATTTTCCACCTTTTTCAGGTTAACTCTCCATATTCGGGGTCCTTCAATGTGAGTTTTTAATTTTCTAGTTTTTCAGGGTTTCTCGGCATATTCTGGGTTCTGCAGTGTGATTTTCTCCTTTTCCACGTTTTTCAAGTTTTTTCGCTATTCTGTGTCCTACAGTGTGATTATACTCATTTTCCACCTTTTTCAGGTTTTTTCCATATTCGGTGTCTTTCAGTGTGAGTTTTTAATTTTCTACTTTTTACTGTGTTTCTTGCAATATTCTGGCTCCAAAAAGCATATTTTTATTTTTTCTCCTTTTTCAGGGTTTCTTGGCATATTCTGGGTCCTACAATGTGATTTTCTCATTTTCCACTTTTTTTAAGGTTTTTCGCATTTCTATGTCCTACAGATTGTTTTTCTCATTTTCCACATTTTTCAGGTTTTCTCGCCATATTCCGGGTCCTTCAGTGTGAGTTTTTAATTTTCTACTTCTTTCAGGGTTTCTTGCCATATTCTGAATCCTACAGCGTGTATTTTTAATTTTCCACGTTTTCAGGGTTTCTGGCATATTCTTGCTCCTACTGTGCGATTTTCCAATTTTTGACTTTTTTCAAGTTTTTTTCCCCAATTCTCCATCCTACAGTGTGATTTTCTCATTTTCCACCTTTTTCAGGTTTTCTCAGCATATTCTGGGTCCTGCAGTGTGAATTTTTAATTTTCCACGTTTTTCAAGGTTTTTTTCCATATTCTGGTCCTATAGTGTGAATTTTTATTTTTCAACATTTTTCAGTGTTTCTCATCATATTCTGGGTCCTACAGTGTGAATTTCTCATTTTCCACCTTTTTCAGGGTTTCTTGCCATATTCTAGGTTCTTCAGTGGGAGTTTTTAATTTTCCATGTTTTTAAGGTTTTTTTTTCGTCATATTCTCAGTCCCACAGTGTGATTTTTTCATTTTCAATCTTTTTCAGGTTTTCTCGGCATATTCTTGTTCCTACAGTGTGAATTTAATTTTCCACATTTTTCAGTGTTTCTCGCCATATTCTGGGTCCCACAGTGTAAATTTTTAATTTTCGTCGTTTTTAAGGTTTTTTTTTTTGGTAATATTCTTGGTCCGACAGTGTGAATATTTAATGTTTCACTTTTTTCAGCGTTTCTCGGCATATTCTGGGTCCTACAGTGTGATTTTCTCATTTTCCACATTTTTCAATTTTTTTCGTAATTCTGGGTCCTACAGTGTGATTTTCTCATTTTCCACCTTTTTCAGCCTTTCTAGCCATTTTTCGGGTCCTTCAGTGTGAGTTTTTAATTTTCTAATTTTTTCAGGGTTTCTCGCCGTATTCTGGGTCCTAAACGTTGTATTTTTAATTTTTCACGTTTTCAGGGTTTCTTGGCATATTCTGGGTCCTACAGTGTGATTTTCTCATTTTCGATATTTTCAAGTTTTTTTCGTAATTCTGGGTCCTACAGTGTGATTTTCTCATTTTCCACCTTTTTCAGGTTTTCTCACCATAATTGGGGTTCTTCAGTGTCAGTTTGTAATTTTCTACTTTTTTCAGGGTTTCTTGCCATATTTGGGGTCCTTCAGTGTGAGTTTTTAATTTTCTACTCTTTCAGGGTTTCTCGCCATAAACTGTGTCCTATAGTATGTATTTTTCATTTTCCACGTTTTTCAGGTTTTTTCTTCATATTCTGGGTCCTACACTGTGATTTTCACATTTCCACATTTTCAGGTTTTCTTGCCTTATTCCAGGTCCTTCAGTGTGGATATTTAATTTTCCACGTTTTTCAGTATTTCTCCCCATATTATGGGTAATACAGTGTGAATTTTAATTATCCACTTTTTTTCATGGTTTCTCGCCATATTCTGTGTCCGACAGTGTGAATTTTTAATTTTCACGTTTTTCAGTGTTTCTTGAAATATTCTGGGTCCTGCAGTGTGATTTTCTCATTTTCCACCTTTTTCAGGTTTTCTCCCCATATTTGGGGTCCTTCAGTGTCAGTTTGTATTTTTCTACTTTCTTCAGGGTTTCTCACCATATTCTGGATCCTACAGTGTGATTTTCTCATTTTCCACCTTTTTCAGGTTTTCGCGCCATGTTTGGGCTCCTTCACTGTGAGATTTTAATTTTCTACTTTTTTATTAACTTTTTCTCGCCATATTCTGGGTCCGTTAGTGTGAATTTTTAATTTTCATGTTTTTCACATTTTCTCGGCCTATTCTGGGTCCTGAAATGTGATTTTCTCATTTTCCACCTTTTTCAGGGTTTCTCGCTATATTTGGGGTCCTACAGTGTGAGTTTGTAATTTTGAACTTTTTTCAGGGTTTCTCGCCATATTCTGGGTCCTACAGCATGTATTTTTAATTTTCCACGTTTTGAGGGTTTCTGGGCAAAATCTGGGTCCTACAGTGTGATTATTCTCATTTTCCACCTTTTTCAGGTTTTCTCACCATATTCGGGGTCCTTCAGTGTGAATTTTTAATTTTCTACTTTTTTCAGGTTTTCTCGCCATATTCTGGGTCCTACAGCATGTTTCTTTAATTTTACACGTTTTCAGGGTTTCTGGGCATAATCTGGGTCCTACAGTGTGATTATTCTCATTTTCCACCTTTTTCAGGTTTTCAAACCATATTCGGGGTCTTTCAGTGTGAATTTTTAATTTTCTACTTTTTTCAGGTTTTCTCGCCATATTCTGTGTCCTTCAGTGTGAGTTTTTTATCTTCCTCCTTTTTCAGGTTTTTCGCAATATTCTGGGTCCTTCCGTGTGATATTTTAATATTTTATCTTTTTCAGGTTTTTTCGTCATATTCTGGGTTATACTGTGTGATTTTCTCATTTCCATGTTTTTTCAGGGTCTCTTGCCGTATTCCAGGTCCTTCATTGTGAATTTTTTCCCACGGTTTTCAGTATTTCTCTCCATATCTGGGTAATGAAGTGTGAATTTTTAATTGTCCAGTCTTTTCATAGTTTCTCACCATATTCTGTGTCCAATAGTGTGAATTTTTAATTTTCAGGTTTTTCATGGTTGTTCGGCATATTCTGGTTTCTGCAGTGTGATTTTCTCATTTTCCACTTTTTTCAAGTTTTTTCGTATTTTGGGTCCTACAAGTGTGATTTTCTCATTTTCGATGTTTTTCATGTTTTTGTAATTCTGGGTAATACAGTGTGATTATTCTCATTTTCTACCTTTTTCATGTTTTCGCGCCATATTCGGGATCCTTCAGTGTGAGTTTTTAATTTTCTACTTTGTTGAGGGTTTCTTGCCATATTCTCAGTGCTACAGAGTGTATTTTTAATTTTCCAGGTTTCTCAGGGTTTCTCCCCAATTTCTGGATCCTAAAATGTAATTTTCTCATTTACGACATTTTTCAAGTATTTTCGGAATTCTGGTTCCTACACTGTGATTATTCTCATTTTCCACATTTTTCAGGTTTTCTTGCCATATTTGGGTTCCTTCAGTGTGAGTTTTTAATTTTCTACTTTTATGAGGGTTTCTTGCCATATTCTGGGTACTACAGAGTGTATTATTAATTTTCCACCTTTCTCAGGGTTTCTTGCCATATTCTGGGTCCTACAGTGTCTGTCTGTCTCTCTGTGTGTCTGATCCCCTGGAACTGTAGATGGGCCAGCATATAGTTGCTGGTAGTTGATCCCAGGTTCTCTGGAAGAGGAGACAATGCTGTTAATTGTTGAGCCCTTTCAGTGGCTCCACCTATCTTTAAATTTTTAGAAGTATATGTTAGGCTGTGTTTATGTACATATTATGAAGACCATAAGAGGGATTTAGATTCTCCAGAATCTGACACCCTCTTCTGGAGTGTCTGAAGACAACTACAGTGTACTTATATCTAATAAATACATAAATAAATAAATAAACATTTTTTAAAAGGATAAGAAAGAAAGAAAAACCAGGCAGGCCTGCAATCCTTGTCTGTCTGTCTGTATGTATGTCTGTCTGATCCCCTGTAACTGGAGATGGGCCACAATATAGTTGCTGGTAGTTGATCCCAGGTCCTCTGGAAGAGGAGAAATGCTGTTAGTTATTGAGCCCTCTCAGTGGCCCCACCCATCTTTAAATTTTTGGAAGTATATGTGAGGCTGTGTTTATGTACATCATATGCAGACCATAAGAGGGATATAGATTCTCCAGAATCTGACACCCTCTTCTGGAGAGTCTGAAGACAGCTACAGTGTACTTATATCTAATAAATACATAAATAAATAAATAAACATTTTTTAAAAAGTATAAGAAAGAAAGAAAAATCAGGCAGGCCTGCCATCCTTATCTCTGTCTGTCTGTCTGTCTGTCTTATCCCCTGGAACTTGAGATGGGCCACCATATAGTTGCTGGTAGTTGATCCCACGTTCTCTGGAAGAAGAGACAATGCTGTTAATTGTTGAGACCTTTCCGTGGGCCCACCCATCTTTTAATTTTTAGAAGTATATGTGAGGCTGTGTTTATGTACATCATATGCAGACCATAAGAGGGATTTAGATTCTCCAGAATCTGACATCCTCTTCTGGAGTGTCTGAACAGCTACAGTGTATTTATATCTAATAAATAAATAGATAAATAAATAAATAAATAAATAAATAAATAAACATTTTTTAAAAAAAGATAAGAAAGAAAGAAAGACCAGGCAGGCCTGCCATCCATATCTCTGTCTATCTGTGTGTCTGTCTATCTGATCCCCGGGAACTGGAGATGGGCCACCATATAGTTGCTGGTAGTTGATCCAAGGTTCTCTGGAAGAGGAGAAAATGCTCTTAATTGTTGAGCCCTTTCAGTGGCCCCACACTTCCTTAAATATTTAGAAGTATATGTGAGGCCTTTTTATGAACATCATATTCAGATTATAAGAGGATTTAGATTCTCCAGAATCTGACACCCTCTACTGGAGTGTCTGAAGACAGCTACAGTGTACTTATATATAATAAATAAATAAATAAATAAATAAATAAATAAATAAATAAACATTTTTAAAAAGGATAAGAAAGAAAGTAAGACCAGGCAGGCCTGCCATCCTTATTTCTGTCTGTCTGTCTGTCTGTCTGTCTGATCCCCTGGAACTGGAGATGGGCCACCATATAGTTGCTGGTAGTTGATCCAAAGTTCTCTGGAAGAGGAGACAATGCTGTTAATTGTTGAGCCCTTTCAGTGGTCCCACACTTCTTTAAATATTTAGAAGTATATATGAGGCTGTGTTTATGTACATCATATTCAGATTATAAGAGGGTTTAGATTCTCCAGAATCTGACACCTTCTACTGGAGTGTCTGAAGACAGCTACACTGTACTTATATATAATAAATAAATAAATAAATAAATAAATAAATAAACATTTTTTAAAAAGGATAAGAAAGAAAGTAAGACCAGGCAGGCCTCCCATCCTTATCTCTGTCTGTCTTTCTGTCTGTGTGTCTGTCTGATCCCCTGGAACTGGAGATGGGCTACCATATAGTTCCTGGTAGTTGATCCCTGGTTCTCTGGAAGAGGAGACAATGATGTTAATTGTTGAGCCCTGTCAGTGGCCCTACCCATCTTTAAATTTTTAGAAGTGTCTTGAGGCTGTGTTTATGTACATCATATGCAGACCAGAAGAGGGATTTAGATTCATCTGAACCTGACACCCTCTTCTGGAGTGTCTGAAGACAGCAACAGTGTACTTATATCTAATAAATAAATAAATAAATAAATAAATAAATAAATAAACATTATTTAAACCGGATAAGAAAGAAAGAAAGACCAGGAGGCCTGCCATCCTTATCTCTGTCTGTCTGTCTGTCTGTCTGTCGTTCTGATCCCCTGGAACTGGAGATGGGCCACCATATAGGTGCTGGTAGTTGATCCCAGGTTCTCTGGAAGAGGAGAGAATGCTGTTAATTGTTGAGCCCTTTCAGCGGCCCCACTCATCGTTAAATTTTTACTAGTATATGTTAGGCTGTGTTTATGTACATCATATGCAGACTATAAGAGGGATTTAGATTCTCCAGAATCTGACACCCTTTCTGGAGTGTCTGAAGACAGCTACAGTGTATTTATATCTAATAAATACATAAATAAATAATCATTTTTTAAAAAGGATAAGAAAGAAAGAATGACCAGGCAGGCCTGCCATCCTTATCCTTGTCTGTCTGTCCGTCTGTCTGATCCCCTGGGAGTGGAGATGGGACACCATATAGTTGCAGGTAGTTGATCCCAGGTTCTCTGGAAGAGGAGACAATGCTGTTAATTGCTGAGCCCTTTCAGTGGCCCCACACACCTTTAAATTTTTAGAAGTATATGTGAGGCTGTGTTTATGTACATCATATGCAGACCATAAGAGGGATTTAGATTCTCCAGAATATGACACCCTATTCTGGAGTGTCTGAAGACAACTACAGTGTACTTATATCTAATAAATACATATATAAATAAATAAAAATTTTTAAAATGTATAAGAAAGAAAGAAAAACCAGGCAGTACTGCAATCCTTGTCTGTCTGTCTGTATGTATGTCTGTCAGATACCCTGGAACTGGAGATGGGCCACAATATAGTTGCTGGTAGTTGATCCCACGTTCTCTGGAAGAGGAGACAATGGTGTTAATTGTTGAGCCCTTTCAGTGGCTCCACCTATCTTTAAATTTTTAGAAGTATATGTGAGGCTGTGTTTATGTACATCATATGCAGACCATAAGAGGGATTTAGATTCTCCAGAAGATGACACCCTCTTCTAGAGTGTCTGAAGTCAGCTACAGTGTACTTATATCTAATAAATACATAAATAAATAAATAAATAAATAAATAAATAAATAAATAAATAAATAAACATTTTTTTAAATGTATAAGAAAGAAAGAAAGACCAGGCAGGCCTCCATCTTTATCTCTGTCTCTCTGTCTGACTGTCTGATACCCTGGAACTGGAGATGGGCCACCATATAGTTGCTGGTAGTTTATCCAAGGTTCTCTGGAAGAGGAGGCAATGCTGTTAATTGTTGAGCCATTTCTGGGGCCCCACCCATCTTTAAATTTTTAGAAGAAAATGTGAGGCTGTGTTTATGTACATCATATGCAGACCATAAGAGGGATTTAGATTCTCTAGAATCTGACACCCTCTTCTGGAGTGTCTGAAGACAGCTACAGTGTACTTATATCTAATAAATACATAAATAAATAAATGAATAAATAAATAAATAAATAAATAAATAAATAAATAAATAAACATTTTTTAAAAATGATAAGGAAGTAAGAAAGACCAGGCAGGCCTGCCACCCTAATCTCTGTCTGTCTGTCTGTCTGTCTGATACCCTGGAACTGGAGATGGGCCACCATATAGTTGCTGGTAGTTGTTCCCAGGTACTCTGGAAGAGGAGACAATGCTGTTAATTGTTCAGCTTTTAGAGTGGCCCCACCCTTCTTTAAATTTTTAGAAGTATATGTGAGGCTGTGTTTACGTACATCATATGCAGACCAAAAGAGGGATTTAGATTCTCCAGAATCTGACACCCTCTTCTGGAGGGTCTAAACAGCTACAGTGTACTTATATCTAATAAATACATAAAAATAAATAAATAAATAAATAAATAAATAAATAAATAAACATTTTTAAAAAGGAAAAGACAGAAAGAAAGACCAGGCAGGCCTGCCATCCATATCTCTGTCTGTCTGTATGTCTGTCTGTCAATCTGATACCTGGGAACTGGAGATGGGCCACGAATAGTTGCTGGTAGTTGATCCCAGGTTCTCTGGAAGAGGAGACAATGCTGTTAATTTTTGAGCCCTTTCAGTGGCGCCACCCATCTTTAAATATTTAGAAGTATATGTGAGGCTGTGATTATGTACATCATATGCAGACCATAAGAGGGATTTAGATTCTCCAGAATCTGACACCCTCTTCTGGAGTGTCTGAAGACAGCTACAGTGTACTTATATCTAATAAATAAATAGATAAATAAATAAATAAATAAATAAACATTTTTTAAAAAGGATAAGAAAGAAAGAAAGAAAAGGCAGGCCTGCCATCCATATCTCTGTCTGTCTGTCTATCTGTCTATCTGATCCCCGGGAACTGGAGATCGGCCACCATATAGTTGCTGGTAGTTGATCCAAGGTTCTCTGGAAGAGGAGACAATGCTGTTAATTGTTGAGCCCTTTCAGTGGCCCCACACTTCTTTAAATATTTAGAAGTATATGTGAGGCCTTTTATGTACATCATATTCAGATTATAAGAGGATTTAGATTCTCCAGAATCTGACACCCTTTACTGGAGTGTCTGAAGACAGCTACAGTGTACTTATATATAATAAATAAATAAATAAATAAATAAATAAATAAATAAATAAACATTTTTTAAAAAGGGTAAGAAAGAAAGTAAGACCAGGCCGGCCTGCCATCCTTATCTCTGTCTGTCTGTCTGTCTGTCTGTATGATCCCCTGGAACTGGAGATGGGCCACCATATAGTTGCTGGTAGTTGATCCCAGGTTCTCTGGAAGAGGAGACAATGCTGTTAATTGTTGAGCCCTTTCAGTGGCCCCACACTTCTTTAAATATTTAGAAGTATATGTGAGGCTGTGTTTATGTACATCATATTCAGATTATAAGAGGATTTAGATTCTCCAGAATCTGACACCCTCTACTGGAGTGTCTGAAGACAGCTACAGTGTACTTATATCTAATAAATACATAAATAAATAAATAAATAAATAAATAAATAAATAAATAAACATTTTTTAAAAAGGATAAGAAAGAAAGTAAGACCAGGCAGGCCTGCCATCCTCATCTCTGTCTGTCTTTCTGTCTGTCTGTCTGATCCCCTTGAACTGGAGATGGGCTACCATATAGTTGCTGGTAGTTGATACCAGGTTCTCTGGAAGAGGAGACAATGCTGTTAATTGTTGACCCTTATTTGTGGCCCTACCCATCTTTAAATTTTTAGAAGTGTATGTGAGGCTGTGTTTATGTACATCATATGCAGACCAGAAGAGGGATTTAGGTTCATCAGTATCTGAAACTCTCTTCTGGAGTGTCTGAAGACAGCTACAGTGTACTTATATCTAATAAATAAATAAATAAATAAATAAATAAATAAATAAACATTATTTAAACCGGATAAGAAAGAAAGAAAGACCAGGCAGGCCTGCCATCCTTATCTCTGTCTGTCTGTCTGTCTGTCTGTCTGTCGTTCTGATCCGCTGCAACTGGAGATGGGCCACCATATAGGTGCTGGTAGTTGATCCCAGGTTCTCTGGTAGAGGAGACAATGCTGTTAATTGCTGAGCCCTTTAAATGGTCCCCCCACCTTTAAATTTTAAGAAGTAAATGTGAGGCTGTGTTTATGTACAGCATATGCAGACCATAAGAGGGATTTAGATTCTCCAGAATCTGACACCTTCTTCTGGAGTGTCTGAAGACGGCTACAGTGTACCTATATCTAATAAACATATAAATAAATAAATAAACATTTTTTTAAAAGGATAAGAAAGAAAGAAAGACCAGGCAGGTCTGCCATCCTTATCTCTGTCACTATGTCTGTCTGTCAGTCTGTCTGATCCCTTGGAACTGGAGATGGGCCACCATATAGTTGCTGTTAGTTGATCCCAGGTTCTCTGGAAGAGGAGACAATGCTGTTAATTGTTGAGCCCTTTCAGTGGCTCCACCTATCTTTAAATTTTTAGAAGTATATGTTAGGCTGTGTTTATGTACATCATATGCAGACCATAAGAGGGATTTAGATTCTCCAAAATCTGACACCCTCTTCTGGAGAGTCTGAAGACAGCTACAGTGTACTTATATCTAATAAATAAATAAATAAATAAATAAATAAATAAATAAATACATAAATAAGTGAATGAATAAATAAATGAATAAATAAATAAATAAACATTTTTAAAAAGGATAAGAAAGAAAGAAAAATCAGGCAGGACTGCCATCCTTATCTCTGTCTGTCTGTCTGTCTGTCTGATCCCCTGCAACTTGAGATGGGCCACCATATAGTTGCTGGTAGTTGATCCCACGTTCTCTGGAAGAGGAGACAATGGTGTTAATTGTTGAGCCCTTTCAGTGGGCCCACCCATCTTTAAATTTTTAGAAGTATATGTGAGGCTGTGTTTATGTACATCATATGCAGACCATAAGAGGGATTTAGATTCTCCAGAAGATGACACCCTCTTCTAGAGTGTCTGAAGTCAGCTACAGTGTACTTATATCTAATAAATACATAAATAAATAAATAAATAAATAAATAAATAAATAAACATTTTTTTAAAAGTATAAGAAAGAAAGAAAGACCAGGCAGGCCTCCATCCTTATCTCTGTCTCTCTGTCTCTGTCTGACTGTCTGATACCCTGGAACTGGAGATGGGCCACCATATAGTTGCTTTTAGTTTATCCAAGGTTCTCTGGAAGAGGAGGCAATGCTGTTAATTGTCGAGCCATTTCTGGGGCCCCACCCATCTTTAAATTTTTAGAAGAAAATGTGAGGCTGTGTTTATGTACATCATATGCAGACCATAAGAGGGATTTAGATTCTCTAGAATCTGACACCCTCTTCTGGAGTGTCTGAAGACAGCTACAGTGTACTTATATCTAATAAATACATAAATAAATGAATAAATAAATAAATAAATAAATAAACATTTTTTAAAAAGATAAGAAAGTAAGAAAGACCAGGCAGGCCTGCCACCCTTATCTCTGTCTGTCTGTCTGTCTGTCTGATCCCCTGGAACTGGAGATGGGCCACCATATAGTTGCTGGTAGTTGATACCAGGTACTATGGAAGAGGAGACAATGCTGTTAATTGTTCAGCTTTTAGAGTGGCCCCACCCTTCTTTAAATTTTTAGAAGTATATGTGAGGCTGTGTTTACGTACATCATATGCAGACCATAAGAGGGATTTAGATTCTCCAGAATCTGACACCCTCTTCTGGAGTGTCTGAACAGCTACAGTGTACTTATATCTAATAAATACATAAAAATAAATAAATGAATAAATAAATAAATAAATATTTTTTTAAAAAGGAAAAGACAGAAAGAAAGACCAGGCAGGCCTGCCATCCATATCTCTGTCTGTCTATCTGTCTGTCAATCTGATACCTGGGAACTGGAGATGGACCACGAATAGTTGCTGGTAGTTGATCCCAGGTGCTCTGGAAGAGGAGACAATGCTGTTAATTTTTGAGCCCTTTCAGTGGCGCCACCCGTCTTTAAATATTTAGAAGTATATGTGAGGCTGTGTTTATGTACATCATATGCAGACCATAAGAGGGATTTAGATTGTCCAGAATCTGACACCCTCTTCTGGAGTGTCTGAAGACAGCTACAGTGTACTTATATCTAATAAATAAATAGATAAATATATAAATAAATAAACATTTTTTAAAAAGGATAAGAAAGAAAGAAAGAACAGGCAGGCCTGCCATCCATATCTCTGTCTGTCTGTCTGTCTGTCGATCTGATCCCCGGGAACTGGAGATCGGCCACCATATAGTTGCTGGTAGTTGATCCAAGGTTCTCTGGAAGAGGAGACAATGCTGTTAATTATTGAGCCCTTTCAGTGGCCCCACACTTCTTTAAATATTTAGAATTATATGTGAGGCCTTTTTATGTACATCATATTCAGATTATAAGAGGATTTAGATTCTCCAGAATCTGACACCCTCTACTGGAGTGTCTGAAGACAGCTACAGTGTACTTATAATAAATAAATAAATAAATAAATAAATAAATAAATAAATAAATAAATAAATAAATGAATAAATAAATAAATAAATAAATAAATAAATAAATAAATAAATAAACATTTTTTAAAAAGGATAAGAAAGAAAGTAAGACCAGGCAGGCCTGCCATCCTTATCTCTGTCTGTCTGTCTGTCGTTCTGATCCCCTGCAACTGGTGATGGGCCACCATATAGGTGCTGGTAGTTGATCCCAGGTTCTCTGGTAGAGGAGACAATGCTGTTAATTGCTGAGCCCTTTCAATGGTCCCCCCACCGTTAAATTTTAAGAAGTAAATGTGAGGCTGTGTTTATGTACATCATATGCAGACCATAAGAGGGATTTAGATTCTCCAGAATCTGACACCTTCTTCTGGAGTGTCTGAAGACGGCTACAGTGTACTTATATCTAATAAACATATAAATAAATAAATAAACATTTTTTAAAAAGGATAAGAAAGAAAGAAAAATAAGGCAGGCCTGCCATCCTTATCTCTGTCAGTCTGTCTGTCTGTCAGTCTGTCTGATCCCTTGGAACTGGAGATGGGCCACCATATAGTTGCTGTTAGTTGATCCCAGGTTCTCTGGAAGAGGAGACAATGCTGTTAATTGTTGAGCCCTTTCAGTGGCTCCACCTATCTTTAAATTTTTAGAAGTATATGTTAGGCTGTGTTTATGTACATCATATGCAGACCATAAGAGGGATTTATATTCTCCAGAATCTGACACCCTGTTCTGGAGTGTCTGAAGACAGCTAGAGTGTACTTATATCTAATAAATACATAAGTAAATAAATAAACATTTTTTAAAAAGGATAAGAAAGAAAGAAAAACCAGGGAGGCCTCCCACCCTTGTCTGTCTGTCTCTTTGTCGGCCTGATCCCCTACAACTTGAGATGGGCCACCATATAGTTGCTGGTAGTTGATCCTACGTTCTCTGGAAGAGGAGACAATGCTGTTAATTGTTGAGCCCTTTCAGTGGGCACACCCATCTTTAAATATTTAGAAGTATATGTGAGGCTGCGTTTATGTACATCATATGCAGACCATAAGAGGGATTTAGATTCTCCAGAAGATGACACCCTCTTCTAGAGTGTCTGAAGACAGCTACAGTGTACTTATATCTAATAAATACATATATAAATAAATAAGTAAATATATAAATAAATAAATAAATAAATAAATAAATAAACATTTTTTTAAAAGTATAAGAAAGAAAGAAAGACCAGGCAGGCCTCCATCCTTATCTCTGTCTCTCTGTCTGACTGTCTGATACCATGGAACTGGAGATGGGCCACCATATAGTTGCTGGTAGTTTATCCAAGGTTCTCTGGAAGAAGAGGCAATGCTGTTAATTGTTGAGCCATTTCTGAGTCCCCACCCATCTTTAAATTTTTAGAAGAAAATATGAGGCTGTGTTTATGTCCATCATATGCAGACCATAAGAGGGATTTATATTCTCCAGAACCTGACACCCTCTTCTGGAGTGTCTGAAGACAGCTACAGTGTACTTATATCTAATAAATACATAAATAAATAAATAAATAAATAAATAAATAAACATTTTTTAAAAAGGATAAGAAAGAAAGAAAAACCAGGGAGGCCTGCCACCCTTGTCTGTCTGTCTCTTTGTCTGCCTGATCCCCTGGAACTGGAGATGGGCCACCATATAGTTGCTGGTATGTGATCCCAGGTTCTCTGGTAGAGGAGACAATGCTGTTAATTGTTGGGCCGTTTCAGTGGCCCCACACATCTTTAAATTTTTAGAAGTATATGTGAGGCTGTGTTTATGTACATCATATGCAGACCATAAGAGGGATTTAGATTCTCCAGAATATGACACCCTCTTCTGAAGTGTCTGAAGACAGCTACAGTGTACTTATATCTAATAAATACATATATAAATAAATAAAAATTTTTAAAATGTATAAGAAAGAAAGAAAAACCAGGCAGTCCTGCAATCCTTGTCTGTCTGTCTGTATGTATGTCTGTCAGATCCCCTGGAACTGGAGATGGGCCACAATATAGTTGCTGGTAGTTGATCCCAGGTCCTCTGGAAAGGAGACAATGCTGTTAATTGTTGAGCCCTTTCAGTGGCCCCACCCATCTTAAAATTTTTAGAAGTATATGTGAGGCTGTGTTTATGTACATCATATGCAGACCATAAGAGGGATATAGATTCTCCGGAATCTGACACCCTCTTCTGGAGAGTCTGAAGACAGCTACAGTGTACATATATCTAATAAATACATAAATAAATAAATGAATAAATGAATAAATAAATAAATAAACATTTTTAAAAAGGATAAGAAAGAATGTAAGACCAGGCAGGACTGCCAACCTTATCTCTGTCTGTCTGTCTGTCTGTCTGATCCCCTGCAACTATAATGGGCCACCATATAGTTGCTGGTAGTTGATCCCACGTTCTCTGGAAGAGGAGACAATGCTGTTAATTGTTGAGCCCTTTCAGTGGGCCCACCCATCTTTAAATTTTTAGAAGTATATGTGAGGCTGTGTTTATGTACATCATATGCAGTCCATAAGAGGGATTTAGATTCTCCAGAAGATGACACCCTCTTCTAGAGTGTCTGAAGTCAGCTACAGTGTACTTATATCTAATAAATAAATAAATAAATAAATAAATAAATAAATAAATAAATAAACATTTTTTTAAAAGTATAAGAAAGAAAGAAAGACCAGGCAGGCCTCCGTTCCTTATCTCTGTCTCTCTGTCTGACTGTCTGATACCCTGGAACTGGTGATGGGCCACCATATAGTTGCTGGCAGTTTATCCAAGGTTCTCTGGAAGAAGAGGCAATGCTGTTAATTGTTGAGCCATTTCTGGGGCCCCACCCATCTTTAAATTTTTAGAAGAAAATGTGAGGCTGTGTTTATGTACATCATATGCAGACCATAAGATGGATTTAGATTCTCCAGCATCTGACACCCTCTTCTGGAGTGTCTGAAGACAGCAACAGTGTACTTATATCTAATAAATAAATAAATAAATAAATAAATAAATAAACATTTTTTAAAAAGGATAAGAAAGTAAGAAAGACCAGGCAGGCCTGCCGCCCTTATCTCTGTCTGTCTGTCTGTCTGTCTGTCTGATCCCCTGGAACTGGAGATGGGCCACCATAGTGTTGCTGGTAGTTTATCCCAGGTTCTCTGGAAGAGGAGACAATGCTGTTAATTGTTGAGCCCTTTCAGTGGCCCCACACTTCTTTAAATATTTAGAAGTATATGTGAGGCTGTGTTTATGTACATCATATTCAGATTATAAGAGGATTTAGATTTTCCAGAATCTGACACCCTCTACTGGAGTGTCTGAAGACAGCTACAGTGTATTTATATATAATAAATAAATAAATAAATAAATAAATAAATAAATAAATAAATAAACATTTTTTTAAAAGGATAAGAAAGAATGTAAGACCAGGCATGCCTGCCATCCTTATCTCTGTCTATCTGTCTGTCTGTCTGATCCCCTGGAACTGGAGATGGGCTACCATATAGTTGCTGGTAGTTGATCCCAGGTTCTCTGGAAGAGGAGACTATAGTGATAATTGTTGAGCCCTATCAGTGGCCCTACCCATCTTTAAATTTTTAGAAGTGTATGTGAGGCTGGGTTTATGTACATCATATGCAGACCAGAAGAGGGATTTAGATTCATCAGAATCTGACACCCTCTTCTGGAGTGTCTGAAGACAGCTACAGTGTACTTATATCTAATAAATACATAAATAAATAAATAAATAAATAAATAAATAAATAAATAAATAAACATTATTTAAACCAGATAAGAAAGAAAGAAAGACCAGGCAGGCCTGCCATCCTTATCACTGTCTGTATGTCTGTCTGTCTGATCCCCTGGAACTGGAGATGGGCCACCATATAGTTGCTGGTAGTTGATCCCAGGTACTCTGGAAGAGGAGACAATGCTGTTAATTGTTGAGCCCTTTCAGTGGCGCCACCCATCTTTAAATATTTAGAGGTATATGTGAGGCTGTGTTTATGTACATCATATGCAGACCATAAGAGGGACTTAGATTCTCCAGAATCTGACACCCTCTTCTGGAGTGTCTGAAGACAGCTACAGTGTACTTATATCTAATAAATAAATAGATAAATAAATAAATAAATAAATAAATAAACATTTTTAAAAAAGTATAAAAAAGAAAGAAAGACCAGGCAGGCCTGCCATCCATATCTCTGTCTGTCTGTCTGTCTGTCTGTCTATCTGATCCCCGGGAACTGGAGATGGGCCACCATATAGTGCTGGTAGTTGATCCAAGGTTCTCTGGAAGAGGAGAAAATTCGGTTAATTGTTGAGCCCTTTCAGTGGCCCCACACTTCTTTAAATATTTAGAAGTTTATGTGAGGCTGTGTTTATGTACATCATATTCAGATTATAAGATGATTTAGATTCTCCAGAATCTGACACCCTCTACTGGAGTGACTGAAGACAGCTACAGTGTACTTATATATAATAAATAAAAAATAAATAAATAAATAAATAAATAAACAATTTTTAAAAAGGATAAGAAAGAAAGAAAGACCAGGCAGGCCATCCATCCTTATCACTGTCTGTATGTCTGTCTGTCTGATCCCCTGGAACTGGAGATGGGCCACCATATAGTTGCTGGTAGTTGATCCCAGGTTCTCTGGAAGAGGAGACAATGCTGTTAATTGTTGAGCCCTTTCAGTGGCGCCACCCATCTTTAAATATTTAGAGGTATATATGAGGCTGTGTTTATGTACATCATATGCAGACCATAAGAGGGATTTAGATTCTCCAGAATCTGACACCCTCTTCTGGAGTGTCTGAAGACAGCTACAGTGTATTTATATCTAATAAATAAATAGATAAATAAATAAATAAATAAATAAACATTTTTTAAAAAGTATAATAAAGAAAGAAAGACCAGGCAGGCCTGCCATCCATATCTCTGTCTGTCTGTCTGTCTGTCTATCTGATCCCCGGGAACTGGAGATAGGCCACCATATAGTGCTGGTAGTTGATCCAAGGTTCTCTGGAAGAGGAGACAATTCGGTTAATTGTTGAGCCCTTTCAGTGGCCCCACACTTCTTTAAATATTTAGAAGTTTATGTGAGACTGTGTTTATGTACATCATATTCAGATTATAAGAGGATTTAGATTCTCCAGAATCTGACACCCTCTACTGGAGTGACTGAAGACAGCTACAGTGTACTTATATATAATAAATAAATAAATAAATAAATAAATAAATAAATAAATAAATAAACATTTTTTAAAAAGGATAAGAAAGAAAGAAAGACCAGGCAGGCCTGCCATCCTAATCACTGTCTGTATGTCTGTCTGTCTGATCCCCTGGAACTGGAGATGGGCCACCATATAGTTGCTGGTAGTTGATCCCAGGTACTCTGGAAGAGGACACAATGCTGTTTATTGTTGAGCCCTTTCAGTGGCGCCACCCATCTTTAAATATTTAGAGGTATATGTGAGGCTGTGTTTATGTACATCATATGCAGACCATAAGAGGGATTTAGATTCTCCAGAACCTGACACCCTCTTCTGGAGTGTCTGAAGACAGCTACAGTGTACTTATATCTAATAAATAAATAGATAAATAAATAAATAAATAAATAAACATTTTTTAAAAAGTATAAGAAAGAAAGAAAGACCAGGCAGGCCTGCCATCCATATCTCTGTCTGTCTGTCTGTCTGTCTGTCTATCTGATCCCCAGGAACTGGAGATGGGCCACCATATAGTGCTGGTAGTTGATCCAAGGTTCTCTGGAAGAGGAGACAATTCGGTTAATTGTTGAGCCCTTTCAGTGGCCCCACACTTCTTTAAATATTTAGAAGTTTATGTGAGGCTGTGTTTATGTACATCATATTCAGATTATAAGAGGATTTAGATTCTCCAGAATCTGACACCCTCTACTAGAGTGACTGAAGACAGATACAGTGTATTTATATATAATAAATAAATAAATAAATAAATAAATAAATAAATAAATAAATAAACATTTTTTAAAAAGGATAAGAAAGAAAGTAAGACCAGGCTGGCCTGCCATCCTTAACTCTGTCTGTCTGTCTGTCTGTCTGATCCCCTGGAACTGGAGTTGGGCTACCATAAAGTTGCTGGTAGTTGATCCCAGGTTCTCTGGAAGAGGAGACAATGCTGTTAATTGTTGAGCCCTATCAGTGGCCCTACCCATCTTTAAATATTTAGAAGTATATGTGAGGCTGTGTTTATGTACATCATATGCAGACCATAAGAGGGATTTAGATTCTCCAGAATCTGACACCCTCTTCTGGAGTGTCTGAAGACAGCTACAGTGTACTTATATCTAATAAATACATAAATAAATAAATAAACATTTTTTAAAAAGTATAAGAAATAAAGTAAGACCAGGCAGGCCTGCCATCCTTATCTCTGTCTCTCTGTCTGTCTGTCTGTCTGATCCACTGGAACTGGAGATGGGCCACAATAAGGTGCTGGTAGTTTATCCCAGGTTCTCTGAAAGAGGAGAAAATGCTGTTAATTGTTGAGCCCTCTCAGTGGCCCCAGACATCTTTAAATTTTTAGAAGTATATGTGAGGCTGTGTTTATGTACATCATATGCAGACAATAAGAGGGATTTAGATTCTCCAGAATCTGACACCCTCTTCTGGAGTGTCTGAAGACAGCTACAGTGTACTAATATCTAATTAATACATAAATATATATATAAATAAACATTTTTTTTAAAAGGATAAGAAAGAAAGAAAGACCAGGCAGGCCTGCCATCCTTATCACTGTCTGTATGTCTGTCTGTCTGATCCCCTGGAACTGGAGATGGGCCACCATATAGTTGCTGGTAGTTGATCCCAGGTACTCTGGAAGAGGACACAATGCTGTTAATTGTTGAGCCCTTTCAGTGGCGCCACCCATCTTTAAATATTTAGAGGTATATGTGAGGCTGTGTTTATGTACATCATATGCAGACCATAAGAGGGATTTAGATTCTCCAGAATCTGACACCCTCTTCTAGAGTGTCTGAAGACAGCTACAGTGTATTTATATCTAATAAATAAATAGATAAATAAATAAATAAATAAATAAATAAACATTTTTTAAAAAGTATAAGAAAGAAAGAAAGACCAGGCAGGCCTGCCATCCATATCTCTGTCTGTCTGTCTGTCTGTCTATCTGATCCCCGGGAACTGGAGATGGGACACCATATAGTGCTGGTAGTTGATCCAAGGTTCTCTGGAAGAGGAGACAATTCAGTTAATTGTTGAGCCCTTTCAGTGGCCCCACACTTTTAAATATTTAGAAGTTTATGTGAGGCTGTGTTTATGTACATCATATTCAGATTATAAGAGGATTTTGATTCTCCAGAATCTGACACCCTCTACTGGAGTGACTGAAGACAGCTACAGTGTACTTATATAATAAATAAATAAATAAATAAATAAATAAATAAACATTTTTTAAAAAGGATAAGAAAGAAAGAAAGACCAGGCAGGCCTGCCATCCTTATCACTGTCTGTATGTCTGTCTGTCTGATCCCCTGGAACTGGAGATGGGCCACCATATAGTTGCTGGTAGTTGATCCCAGGTACTCTGGAAGAGGACACAATGCTGTTAATTGTTGAGCCCTTTCAGTGGCGCCACCCATCTTTAAATATTTAGAGGTATATGTGAGGCTGTGTTTATGTACATCATATGCAGAACATAAGAGGGATTTAGATTCTCCAGAACCTGACACCCTCTTCTGGAGTGTCTGAAGACAGCTACAGTGTACTTATATCTAATAAATAAATAGATAAATAAATAAATATATAAATAAACATTTTTTAAAAAGTATAAGAAAGAAAGAAAGACCAGGCAGGCCTGCCATCCATATCTCTGTCTGTCTGTCTGTCTGTCTATCTGATCCCCGGGAACTGGAGATGGGCCACCATATAGTGCTGGTAGTTGATCCAATGTTCTCTGGAAGAGGAGACAATTTGGTTAATTGTTGAGCCCTTTCAGTGGCCCCACACTTCTTAAATATTTAGAAGTTTATGTGAGGCTGTGTTTATGTACATCATATTCAGATTAAGAGGATTTAGATTCTCCAGAATCTGACACCCTCTACTGGAGTGACTGAAGACTGATACAGTGTATTTATATATAATAAATAAATAAATAAATAAATAAATAAATAAATAAACATTTTTTAAAAAGGATAAGAAAGAAAGTAAGACCAGGCTGGCCTGCCATCCTTATCTCTGTCTGTCTGTCTGTCTGTCTGATCCCCTGGAACTGGAGTTGGGCTACCATAAAGTTGCTGGTAGTTGATCCCAGGTTCTCTGGAAGAGGAGACAATGCTGTTAATTGTTGAGCCCTATCAGTGGCCCTACACATCTTTAAATATTTAGAAGTATATGTGAGGCTGTGTTTATGTACATCATATGCAGACCATAAGAGGGATTTAGATTCTCGAGAATCTGACACCCTCTCTGGAGTGTCTGAAGACAGCTACAGTGTACTTATATCTAATAAATACATAAATAAATAAATAAATAAATAAACATTTTTTTAAAAAGTATAAGAAATAAAGAAAGACCAGGCAGGCCTGCCATCCTTATCTCTGTCTCTCTGTCTGTCTGTCTGTCTTATCCACTGGAACTGGAGATGGGCCACCATAAGGTGCTGGTAGTTTATCCCAGGTTCTCTGAAAGAGGAGACAATGCTGTTAATTGTTGAGTCCTTTCAGTGGCCCCAACTATTTATAATTTTTAGAAGTATATGTGAGGCTGTGTTTATGTACATCATATTCAGACCATAAGAGGGATTTACATTCTCTAGAATCTGACACCCTCTTCTGGAGTGTCTGAAAACGGCTACAGTGTACTTATATCTAATAAATAAATAAATAAATAAATAAATAAACATTTTTAAAAAAGTATAAGAAATAAAGAAAGACCAGGCAGGCCTGCCATCCATATCTCTGTCTCTCTGTCTGTCTGTCTGTCTGATCCCCTGGAACTGGAGATGGGCCACCATAAGGTGCTGGTAGTTTATCCCAGGTTCTCTGAAAGAGGAGACAATGCTGTTAATTGTTGAGCCCTCTCAGTGGCCCCACCCATCTTTAAATTTTTAGAAGTATATGCAAGGCTGTGTTTATGTACATCATATGCAGACCATAAGAGGGATTTAGATTCTCCAGAATCTGACACCCTCTTCTGGAGTGTATGAAAGCAGCTACAGTGTACATATATCTAATAAATACATAAATAAATATATAAATAAACATTTTTTTAAAAAGGATAAGACAGAAGGAAAGACCAGGCAGGCCTGCCATCCTTATCACTGTCTGTATGTCTCTCTGTCTGATCCCCTGGCACAGGAGATGGGCCACCATATAGTTGCTGGTAGTTGATCCCAGGTACTCTGGAAGAGGAGACAATGCTGTTAAGTTTTGAGCTTTTAGAGTGGCCCCACCCTTCTTTAAGTTTTTAGAAGTATATGTGAGGCTGTGTTTAAGTACATCATATGCAGACCATAAGAGGGATTTAGATTCTCCAGAATCTGACACCCTCTTCTGGAGTGTCTGAACAGCTACAGTGTACTTATATCTAATAATAAATAAATAAATAAATAAATAAATAAATAAATAAATAAATAAACATTTTTTTAAAAAAAGGATAAGAAACAAAGAAAGACCAGGCAGGCCTGCCATCCTTATCACTGTCTGTCTGTCTGTCTGTCTGATCCTCTGGAACTGGAGATGGGCCACCTTTTAGGTGCTGGTAGTTGATCCCAGGTTCTCTGGAAGAGGAGACAATGCTGTTAATTGTTGAGTCCTTTCAGTTGCCCCACCTATTTATAATTTTTAGAAGTATATGTGAGACTGTGATTATGTACATCATATTCAGACCATAAGAGGTATTTAGATTCTCTAGAATCTGACACCCTCTTCTGGAGTGTCTGAAGACGGCTACAGTGTACTTATATCTAATAAATACATAAATAAATAAATAAATAAATAGATAAATAAATAAATGAACATTTTTTAAAAAGTATAAGAAATAAAGAAAGACCAGGCAGGCCTGCCATCCTTATCACTGTCTGTCTGTCTGTCTGTCTGATCCCCTGGAACTGGAGATGGGCCACCTTTTAGGTGCTGGTAGTTGATCCCAGGTTCTCTGGAAGAGGAGACAATGCTGTTAATTGTTGAGTCCTTTCAGTGGCCCCAACTATTTATAATTTTTAGAAGTATATGTGAGGCTGTGTTTATGTACATCATATTCAGACCATAAGAGGGATTTAGATTCTCTAGAATCTGACACCCTCTTCTGGAGTGTCTGAAAACGGCTACAGTGTACTTATATCTAATAAATACATAAATAAATAAATAAATAAATAAATAAATAAATAAATAAATAGACAATTTTTAAAAAGTATAAGAAATAAAGAAAGACCAGGCAGGCCTGCAATCCATATCTCTGTCTCTCTGTCTGTCTGTCTGTCTGATCCCCTGGAAGTGGAGATGGGCCACCATAAGGTGCTGGTAGTTTATCCCAGGTTCTCTGAAAGAGGAGACAATGCTGTTAATTGTTGAGCCCTCTCAGTGGCCCCACCCATCTTTAAATTTTTGGAAGTATATGCAAGGCTGTGTTTATGTACCGAATATGCAGACCATAAGAGGGATTTAGATTCTCCAGAATCTGACACCCTCTTCTGGAGTGTCTGAAGACAGCTACAGTGTACATATATCTAATAAATACATAAATAAATATATAAATAAACATTTTTTAAAAAGGATAATAAAGAAAGAAAGACCAGGCAAGCCTGCCATCCTTATCACTGTCTGTATGTCTGTCTGTCTGATCCCCTGGAACTGGAGATGGGCCACATTTTAGGTGCTGGTAGTTGATCCCAGGTTCTCTGGAAGAGGAAACAATGCTGTTAATTGTTGAGTCCTTTCAGTGGCCCCACCTATTTATAATTTTTAGAAGTATATGTGAGGCTGTGTTTATGTACATCATATTCAGACCATAAGAGGGATTTAGATTCTCTAGAATCTGACACCCTCTTCTGGAGTGTCTGAAGACGGCTACAGTGTACTTATATCTAATAAATACATAAATAAATAAATAAATAAATAAATAAATAAATAAATAAACAGTTTTAAAAATGTATAAGAAATAAAGAAAGACCAGGCAGGCCTGCCATCCTCATCTCTGTCTCTCTGTCTGTCTGTCTGTCTGTCTGATCCACTGGAACTGGGGATGGGCCACCATAAGGTGCTGGTAGTTTATCCCAGGTTCTCTGAAAGAGGAGACAATGCTGTTAATTGTTGAGCCCTCTCAGTGGCCCCACACATCTTTAAATTTTTAGAAGTATATGCGAGGCTGTGTTTATGTACATCATATGCGGACCATAAGAGGGATTTAGATTATCCAGAATCTGACACCCTCTTCTGGAGTGTATGAAAGCAGCTACAGTGTACATATATCTAATAAATACATAAATAAATATATAAATAAACATTTTTTTAAAAAGGATAAGACAGAAGGAAAGACCAGGCAGGCCTGCCATCCTTATCACTGTCTGTATGTCTCTCTGTCTGATCCCCTGGAACAGGAGATGGGCCACCATATAGTTGCTGGTAGTTGATCCCAGGTACTCTGGAAGAGGAGACAATGCTGTTAATTGTTGAGCTTTTAGAGTGGCCCCACCCTTCTTTAAATTTTTAGAAGTATATGTGAGGCTGTGTTTATGTACATCATATGCAGACCATAAGAGGGATTTAGATTCTCCAGAATCTGACACCCTCTTCTGGAGTGTCTGAACAGCTACAGTGTACTTATATCTAATAATAAATAAATAAATAAATAAATAAATAAATAAATAAATAAATAAATAAATAAATAAACATTTTTTTAAAAAAAGGATAAGAAACAAAGAAAGACCAGGCAGTCCTGCCATCCTTATCACTGTCTGTCTGTCTGTCTGTCTGATCCCCTGGAACTGGAGATGGGCCACCTTTTAGGTGCTGGTAGTTGATCCCAGTTTCTCTGGAAGAGTAGACAATGCTGTTAATTGTTGAGTCCTTTCAGTTGCCCCACCTATTTATAATTTTTAGAAGTATATGTGAGGCTGTGTTTATGTACATCATATTCAGACCATAAGAGGGATTTAGATTCTCTAGAATCTGACACCCTCTTCTGGAGTGTCTGAAGACGGCTACAGTGTACTTATATCTAATAAATAAATAAATAAATAAATAAATAAATAAATAAATAAATAAACATTTTTTAAAAAGTATAAGAAATAAAGAAAGACCAGGCAGGCCTGCCATCCATATCTCTGTCTCTCTGTCTGTCTGTCTGTCTGATCCCCGGGAACTGGAGATGGGCCACCATAAGGTGCTGGTAGTTTATCCCAGGTTCTCTGAAAGAGGAGACAATGCTGTTAATTGTTGATCCCTCTCAGTGGCCCCACCCATCTTTAAATTTTTAGAAGTATATGCAAGGCTGTGTTTATGTACCGAATATGCAGACCATAAGAGGGATTTAGATTCTCCAGAATCTGACACCCTCTTCTGGAGTGTCTGAAGACAGCTACAGTGTACATATATCTAATAAATACATAAATAAATATATAAATAAACATTTTTTAAAAAAGGATAATAAAGAAAGACAGACCAGGCAGGACTGCCATCCTTATCACTGTCTGTATGTCTGTCTGTCTGATCCCCTGGAACTGGAGATGGGCCACCTTTTAGGTGCTGGTAGTTGATCCCAGGTTCTCTGGAAGAGGAAACAATGCTGTTAATAGTTGAGTCATTTCAGTGGCCCCACCTATTTATAATTTTTAGAAGTATATGTGAGGCTGTGTTTATGTACATCATATTCAGACCATTGAGGGATTTAGATTCTCTAGAATCTGACACCCTCTTCTGGAGTGTCTGAAGACGGCTACAGTGTACTTATATCTAATAAATAAATAAATAAATAAATAAATAAATAAATAAATAAATAAATAAATAAACAGTTTTTAAAATGTATAAGAAATAAAGAAAGACCAGGCAGGCCTGCCATCCTCATCTCTGTTTCTCTGTCTGTCTGTCTGTCTGTCTGATCCACTGGAACTGGGGATGTGCCACCATAAGGTGCTGGTAGTTTATCCCAGGTTCTCTGAAAGAGGAGACAATGCTGTTAATTGTTGAGCCCTCTCAGTGGCCCCACCCATCTTTAAATTTTTAGAAGTATATGTGAGGCTGTGTTTATGTACATCATATGCAGACCATAAGAGGGATTTAGATTCTCCAGAATCTGACACCCTCTTCTGGAGTGTATGAAAGCAGCTACAGTGTACATATATCTAATAAATACATAAATAAATATATAAATAAACATTTTTTTAAAAAGGATAAGACAGAAGGAAAGACCAGGCAGGCCTGCCATCCTTATCACTGTCTGTATGTCTCTCTGTCTGATCCCCTGGAACTGGAGATGGGCCACCATATAGTTGCTGGTAGTTGATCCCAGGTACTCTGGAAGAGGAGACAATGCTGTTAATTGTTGAGCTTTTAGAGTGGCCCCACCCTTCTTTAAATTTTTAGAAGTATATGTGAGGCTGTGTTTATGTACATCATATGCAGACCATAAGAGGGATTTAGATTCTCCAGAATCTGACACCCTCTTCTGGAGTGTCCGAACAGCTACAGTGTACTTATATCTAATAATAAATAAATAAATAAATAAATAAATAAATAAATAAATAAATAAATAAATAAACATTTTTTTAAAAAAAGGATAAGAAACAAAGAAAGACCAGGCAGGCCTGCCATCCTTATCACTGTCTGTCTGTCTGTTCTCTGATCCCCTGGAACTGGAGATGGGCCACCTTTTAGGTGCTGGTAGTTGATCCCAGGTTCTCTGGAAGAGGAGACAATGCTGTTAATTGTTGAGTCCTTTCAGTTGCCCCACCTATTTATAATTTTTAGAAGTATATGTGAGGCTGTGTTTATGTACATCATATTCAGACCATAAGAGGTATTTAGATTCTCTAGAATCTGACACCCTCTTCTGGAGTGTCTGAAGACGGCTACAGTGTACTTATATCTAATAAATACATAAATAAATATATAAATAAATAAATAAATAAATAAATAAATAAATAAACATTTTTTTAAAAGTATAAGAAATAAAGAAAGACCAGGCAGGCCTGCCATCCATATCTCTGTCTCTCTGTCTGTCTGTCTGTCTGATCCCCGGGAACTGGAGATGGGCCACCATAAGGTGCTGGTAGTTTATCCCAGGTTCTCTGAAAGAGGAGACAATGCTTTTAATTGTTGAGCCCTCTCAGTGGCCCCACCCATCTTTAAATTTTTAGAAGTATATGCAAGGCTGTGTTTATGTACCGAATATGCAGACCATAAGAGGGATTTAGATTCTCCAGAATTAGACACCCTCTTCTGGAGTGTCTGAAGACAGCTACAGTGTACATATATCTAATAAATACATAAATAAATATATAAATAAACATTTTTTAAAAAAGGATAATAAAGAAAGACAGACCAGGCAGGCCTGCCATCCTTATCACTGTCTGTATGTCTGTCTGTCTGATCCCCTGGAACTGGAGATGGGCCACCTTTTAGGTGCTGGTAGTTGATCCCAGGTTCTCTGGAAGAGGAAACAATGCTGTTAATAGTTGAGTCATTTCAGTGGCCCCACCTATTTATAATTTTTAGAAATATATGTGAGGCTGTGTTTATGTACATCATATTCAGACCATTGAGGGATTTAGATTCTCTAGAATCTGACACTCTCTTCTGGAGTGTCTGAAGACGGCTACAGTGTACTTATATCTAATAAATAAATAAATAAATAAATAAATAAATAAATAAATAAATAAATAAACATTTTTTTAAAAAAATGATGAGAAAGAGAGAAAGACCAGGCAGGCCTGCCATCCTTATCACTGTCTGTCTGTCTGTCTGTCTGATCCCCTGGAACTGGAGATGGGCCACCTTTTAGGTGCTGGTAGTTGATCCCAGGTTCTCTGGAAGAGGAGACAATGCTGTTAATTGTTGAGTCCTTTCAGTGGCCCCAACTATTTATAATTTTTAGAAGTATATGTGAGGCTGTGTTTATGTATATCATATTCAGACCATAAGAGGGATTTAGATTCTCTAGAATCTGACACCCTCTTCTGGAGTGTCTGAAAACGGCTACAGTGTACTTATATCTAATAAATACATAAATAAATAAATAAATAAATAAATAAATAAATAAACATTTTTTAAAAAGTATAAGAAATAAAGAAAGACCAGGCAGGCCTGCCATCCATATCTCTGTCTCTCTGTCTGTCTGTCTGTCTGTCTGATCCCCTGGAACTGGAGATGGGCCACCATAAGGTGCTGGTAGTTTATCCCAGGTTCTCTGAAAGAGGAGACAATGCTGTTAATTGTTGAGCACTCTCAGTGGCCCCACCCATCTTTAAATTTTTAGAAGTATATGCAAGGCTGTGTTTATGTACCAAATATGCAGACCATAAGAGGGATTTAGATTCTCCAGAATCTGACACCCTCTTCTGGAGTGTCTGAAGACAGCTACAGTGTACATATATCTAATAAATACATAAATAAATATATAAATAAACATTTTTTTAAAAAGGATAATAAAGAAAGAAAGACCAGGCAGGCCTGCCATCCTTATCACTGTCTGTATGTCTGTCTGTCTGATCCCCTGGAACTGGAGATGGGCCACATTTTAGGTGCTGGTAGTTGATCCCAGGTTCTCTGGAAGAGGAAACAATGCTGTTAATTGTTGAGTCCTTTCAGTGGCCCCACCTATTTATAATTTTTAGAAGTATATGTGAGGCTGTGTTTATGTACATCATATTCAGACCATAAGAGGGATTTAGATTCTCTAGAATCTGACACCCTCTTCTGGAGTGTCTGAAGACGGCTACAGTGTACTTATATCTAATAAATACATAAATAAATAAATAAATAAATAAATAAATAAATAAATAAATAAATAAACAGTTTTTAAAATGTATAAGAAATAAAGAAAGACCAGGCAGGCCTGCCATCCTCATCTCTGTCTCTCTGTCTGTCTGTCTGTCTGGCTGATCCACTGGAATTGGGGATGGGCCACCATAAGGTGCTGGTAGTTTATCCCAGGTTCTCTGAAAGAGGAGACAATGCTGTTAATTGTTGAGCCCTCTCAGTGGCCCCACACATCTTTAAATTTTTAGAAGTATATGCGAGGCTGTGTTTATGTACATCATATGCAGACCATAAGAGGGATTTAGATTCTCCAGAATCTGACACCCTCTTCTGGAGTGTATGAAAGCAGCTACAGTGTACATATATCTAATAAATACATAAATAAATATGTAAATAAACATTTTTTTAAAAAGGATAAGACAGAAAGAAAGACCAGGCAGGCCTGCCATCCTTATCACTGTCTGTATGTCTCTCTGTCTGATCCCCTGGAACAGGAGATGGGCCACCATATAGTTGCTGGTAGTTGATCCCAGGTACTCTGGAAGAGGAGACAATGCTGTTAATTGTTGAGCTTTTAGAGTGGCCCCACCCTTCTTTAAATTTTTAGAAGTATATGTGAGGCTGTGTTTATGTACATCATATGCAGACCATAAGAGGGATTTAGATTCTCCAGAATCTGACACCCTCTTCTGGAGTGTCTGAACAGCTACAGTGTACTTATATCTAATAATAAATAAATAAATAAATAAATAAATAAATAAATAAATAAATAAATAAACATTTTTTAAAAAAAGGATAAGAAACAAAGAAAGACCAGGCAGGCCTGCCATCCTTATCACTGTCTGTCTGTCTGTCTGTCTGATCCCCTGGAACTGGAGATGGGCCACCTTTTAGGTGCTGGTAGTTGATCCCAGGTTCTCTGGAAGAGGAGACAATGCTGTTAATTGTTGAGTCCTTTCAGTTGCCCCACCTATTTATAATTTTTAGAAGTATATGTGAGGCTGTGTTTATGTACATCATATTCAGACCATAAGAGGTATTTAGATTCTCTAGAATCTGACACCCTCTTCTGGAGTGTCTGAAGACGGCTACAGTGTACTTATATCTAATAAATACATAAATAAATAAATAAATAAATAAATAAATAAATAAATAAACATTTTTTAAAAATATAAGAAATAAAGACCAGGCAGGCCTGCCATCCTTATCACTGTCTGTCTGTCTGTCTGTCTGAACCCCTGGAACTCGAGATGGGCCACCTTTTAGGTGCTGGTAGTTGATCCCAGGTTCTCTGGAAGAGGAGACAATGCTGTTAATTGTTGAGTCCTTTCAGTGGCCCCAACTATTTATAATTTTTAGAAGTATATGTGAGGCTGTGTTTATGTACATCATATTCAGACCATAAGAGGGATTTAGATTCTCTAGAATCTGACACCCTCTTCTGGAGTGTCTGAAAACGGCTACAGTGTACTTATATCTAATAAATACATAAATAAATAAATAAATAAATAAATAAATAAATAAATAAATAGACATTTTTAAAAAAGTATAAGAAATAAAGAAAGACCAGGCAGACCTGCCATTCATATCTCTGTCTCTCTGTCTGTCTGTCTGTCTGATCCCCTGGAACTGGAGATGGGCCACCATAAGGTGCTGGTAGATTATCCCAGGTTCTCTGAAAGAGGAGACAATGCTGTTAATTGTTGAGCCCTCTCAGTGGCCCCACCCATCTTTAAAATTTTAGAAGTATATGCAAGGCTGTGTTTATGTACCGAATATGCAGACCATAAGAGGGATTTAGATTCTCCAGAATCTGACACCCTCTTCTGGAGTGTATGAAAGCAGCTACAGTGTACATATATCTAATAAATACATAAATAAATATATATATAAACATTTTTTTTAAAAAGGATAAGACAGAAGGAAAGACCAGGCAGGCCTGCCATCCTTATCACTGTCTGTATGTCTCTCTGTCTGATCCCCTGGAACAGGAGATGGGCCACCATATAGTTGCTGGTAGTTGATCCCAGGTACTCTGGAAGAGGAGACAATGCTGTTAATTGTTGAGCTTTTAGAGTGGCCCCACCCTTCTTTAAATTTTTAGAAGTATATGTGAGGCTGTGTTTATGTACATCATATGCAGACCATAAGAGGGATTTAGATTCTTCAGAATCTGACACCCTCTTCTGGAGTGTATGAACAGCTACAGTGTACTTATATCTAATAATAAATAAATAAATAAATAAATAAATAAATAAATAAATAAATAAATAAATAAACATTTTTTTTAAAAAAGGATAAGAAACAAAGAAAGACCAGGCAGGCCTGCCATCCTTATCACTGTCTGTCTGTCTGTCTGTCTGATCCCCTGGTTCTGGAGATGGGCCACATTTTAGGTGCTGGTAGTTGATCCCAGTTTCTCTGGAAGAGGAGACAATGCTGTTAATTGTTGAGTCCTTTCAGTTGCCCCACCTGTTTATAATTTTTAGAAGTATATGTGAGGCTGTGTTTATGTACATCATATTCAGACCATAAGAGGTATTTAGATTCTCTAGAATCTGACACCCTCTTCTGGAGTGTCTGAAGACGGCTACAGTGTACTTATATCTAATAAATACATAAATAAATAAATAAATAAATAAATAAATAAATAAACATTTTTTAAAAAGTATAAGAAATAAAGAAAGACCAGGCAGGCCTGCCATCCATATCTCTGTCTCTCTGTCTGTCTGTCTTTCTGATCCCCGGGAACTGGAGATGGGCCACCATAAGGTGCTGGTAGTTTATCCCAGGTTCTCTGAAAGAGGAGACAATGCTGTTAATTGTTGATCCCTCTCAGTGGCCCCACCCATCTTTAAATTTTTAGAAGTATATGCAAGGCTGTGTTTATGTACCGAATATGCATACCATAAGAGGAATTTAGATTCTCCAGAATCTGACACCCTCTTCTGGAGTGTCTGAAGACAGCTACAGTGTACATATATCTAATAAATACATAAATAAATATATAAATAAACATTTTTTAAAAAAGGATAATAAAGAAAGACAGACCAGGCAGGCCTGCCTCCTTATCACTGTCTGTATGTCTGTCTGTCTGATCCCCTGGAACTGGAGATGGGACACTTTTTAGGTGCTGGTAGTTGATCCCAGGTTCTCTGGAAGAGGAAACAATGCTGTTAATAGTTGAGTCATTTCAGTGGCCCCACCTATTTATAATTTTTAGAAGTATATGTGAGGCTGTGTTTATGTACATCATATTCAGACCATAAGAGGGATTTAGATTCTCTAGAATCTGACACCCTCTTCTGGAGTGTCTGAAGACGGCTACAGTGTACTTATATCTAATAAATAAATAAATAAATAAATAAATAAATAAATAAATAAATAAATAAACAGTTTTTAAAATGTATAAGAAATAAAGAAAGACCAGGCAGGCCTGCCATCCTCATCTCTGTTTCTCTGTCTGTCTGTCTGTCTGTCTGATCCACTGGAACTGGGGATGTGCCACCATAAGGTGCTGGTAGTTTATCCCAGGTTCTCTGAAAGAGGAGACAATGCTGTTAATTGTTGAGCCCTCTCAGTGGCCCCACACATCTTTAAATTTTTAGAAGTATATGTGAGGCTGTGTTTATGTACATCATATGCAGACCATAAGAGGGATTTAGATTCTCCAGAATCTGACACCCTCTTCTGGAGTGTCTGAAGACAGCAACAGTGTACTTTTATCTAATAAATACATAAATAAATATATAAATAAACATTTTTTAAAAAGGATAAGAAAGAAAGAAAGACCAGGCAGGCCTGCCATCCTTATCACTGTCTGTATGTCTGTCTGTCTGATCTTCTAGAACTGGAGATGGGCCACCATATAGTTGCTGGTAGTTGATCCCAGGTACTCTGGAAGAGGAGACAATGCTGTTAATTGTTGAGCTTTTAGAGTGGCCCCACCCTTCTTTAAATTTTTAGAAGTATATGTGAGGCTGTGTTTATGTACATCATATGCAGACCATAAGAGGGATTTAGATTCTCCAGAATCTGACACCCTCTTCTGGAGTGTGTGAACAGCTACAGTGTACTTATATCTAATAACAAATAAATAAATAAATAAATAAATAAATAAATCAATAAATAAATAAATAATAAATAAATAAACATTTTTTTAAAAAAAGGATAAGAAACAAAGAAAGACCAGGCAGGCCTGCCATCCTTATCACTGTCTGTCTGTCTGTCTGTCTGATCCCCTGGAACTGGAGATGGGCCACCTTTTAGGTGCTGGTAGTTGATCCCAGGTTCTCTGGAAGAGGAGACAATGCTGTTAATTGTTGAGTCCTTTCAGTGGCCCCACCTATTTATAATTTTTAGAAGTATAGGTGAGGCTGTGTTTATGTACATCATATTCAGACCATAAGAGGGATTTAGATTCTCTAGAATCTGACACACTTTTCTGGAGTGTCTGAAGACAGCTACAGTGTACTTATATCTAATAAATACATAAATAAATAAATAAATAAATAAATAAATAAACATTTTTTAAAAAGTATAAGAAATAAAGAAAGACCAGGCAGGCCTGCCATCCATATCTCTGTCTCTCTGTCTGTCTGTCTGTCTGATCCCCTGGAACTGGAGATGGGCCACCATAAGGTGCTGGTAGTTTATCCCAGGTTCTCTGAAAGAGGAGACAATGCTGTTAATTGTTGAGCCCTCTCAGTGGCCCCACCCATCTTTAAATTTTTAGAAGTATATGCAAGGCTGTGTTTATGTACCGAATATGCAGACCATAAGAGGGATTTAGATTCTCCAGAATCTGACACCCTCTTCTGGAGTGTCTGAAGACAGCTACAGTGTACATATGTCTAATAAATACATAAATAAATATATAAATAAACATTTTTTTATAAAAGGATAAGAAAGAAAGAAAGACCAGGCAGGCCTGCCATCCTTATCACTGTCTGTCTGTCTGTCTGTCTGATCCCCTGGAACTGGAGATGGGCCACCATATACTTGCTGGTAGTTGATCCCAGGTACTCTGGAAGAGGAGACAATGCTGTTAATTGTTGAGCTTTTAGAGTGGCCCCACCCTTCTTTAAATTTTTAGAAGTATATGTGAGGCTGTGTTTATGTACATCATATGCAGACCATAAGAGGGATTTAGATTCTCCAGAATCTGACACCCTCTTCTGGAGTGTCTGAACAGCTACAGTGTACTTATATCTAATAAATAAATAAATAAATAAATAAATAAATAAATAAATAAATAAAGAAAGAAACATTTTTTTTTAAAAAAAGGATGAGAAAGAGAGAAAGACCAGGCAGGTCTGCCATCCTTATCACTGTCTGTCTGTCTGTCTGTCTGATCCCCTGGAACTGCAGATGGGCCACCTTTTAGGTGCTGGTAGTTGATCCCAGGTTCTCTGGAAGAGGAGACAATGCTGTTAATTGTTGAGTCCTTTCAGTGGCCCCACCTATTTATAATTTTTAGAAGTATAAGTGAGGCTGTGTTTATGTACATCATATTCAGACCATAAGAGGGATTTAGATTCTCTAGAATCTGACACCCTGATCTGGAGTGTCTGAAGACAGCTACAGTGTACTTATATCTAATAAATACATAAATAATTAAATAAATAAATAAATAAATAAATAAACATTTTTTAAAAAGTAGAAGAAATAAAGAAAGACCAGGCAGGCCTGCCATCCTTATCTCTGTCTCTCTGTCTGTCTGTCTGTCTGTCTGATCCACTGGAACTGGAGATGGGCCACCATAATGTGCTGGTAGTTTATCCCAGGTTCTCTGAAAGAGGAGACAATGCTGTTAATTGTTGAGCCCTCTCCGTGGCCCCACACATCTTTAAATTTTTAGAAGTATATGCGAGGCTGTGTTTATGTACATCATATGCAGACCATAAGAGGGATTTAGATTCTCCAGAATCTGACACTCTCTTCAGGAGTGTCTGAAAGCAGCTACAGTGTACATATATCTAATAAATACATAAATAAATATATAAATAAACATTTTTTTAAAAAGGATAAGAAAGAAAGAAAGACCAGGCAGGCCTGCCATCCTTATCACTGTCTGTATGTCTGTCTGTCTGATCCCCTAGAACTGGAGATGGGCCACCATATAGTTGCTGATAGTTGATCCCAGGTACTCTGGAAGAGGAGACAATGCTGTTAATTGTTGAGCTTTTAGAGTGGCCCCACCCTTCTTTAAATTTTTAGAATTATATGTGAGGCTGTGTTTATGTACATCATATGCAGACCATAAGAGGGATTTAGATTCTGTAGAATCTGACACCCTCTTCTGGAGTGTCTGAAGACGGCTACAGTGTACTTATATCTAATAAATAAATAAATAAATAAATAAATAAATAAATAAACATTTTTTAAAAAGTATAAGAAATAAAGAAAGACCAGGCAGGCCTGCCATCCTTATCTCTGTCTCTCTGTCTGTCTGTCTGTCTGTCTGATCCACTGGAACTGGAGATGGGCCACCATAAGGTGCTGGTAGTTTATCCCAGGTTCTCTGAATGAGGAGACAATGCTGTTAATTGTTGAGCCCTCTCATTGGCCCCACACATCTTTAAATTTTTAGAAGTATATGTGAGGCTGTGTTTATGTACATCATATGCAGACCATAAGAGGGATTTAGATTCTCCAGAATCTGACACCCTCTTCTGGGGTGTCTGAAGACAGCTACAGTGTACTTATATCTAATAAATACATAAATAAATATATAAATAAACATTTTTTTGAAAAGGATAAGAAAGAAAGAATGACCAGGCAGGCCTGCCATCCTTATCACTGTCTGTATGTCTGTCTGTCTGATCCCCTGGAACTGGAGATGGGCCACCATATAGTTGCTGGTAGTTGATTCCAGGTACTCTGGAAGAGGAGACAATGCTGTTAATTGTTGAGGTTTTAGAGTGGCCCCACCCTTCTTTAAATTTTTAGAAGTATATGTGAGGCTGTGTTTATGTACATCATATGCAGACCAAAAGAGGGATTTAGATTCTCCAGAATCTGACACCCTCTTCTGGAGTGTCCGAACAGCTACAGTGTACTTATATCTAATAAGAAATAAATAAATAAATAAATAAATAAATAAATAAATAAATAAACATTTTTTTAAAAAAAGGATAAGAAAGAAAGAAAGACCAGGCAGGCCTGCCATCCTTATCACTGTCTGTCTGTCTGTCTGTCTGATCCCCTGGAACTGGAGATGGGCCACCTTTTAGGTGCTGGTAGTTGATCCCAGGTTCTCTAGAAGAGGAGACAATGCTGTTAATTGTTGAGTCCTTTCAGTGGCCCCACCTATTTATAATTTTTAGAAGTATATGTGAGGCTGTGTTTATGTACATCATATGCAGACCATAAGAGCGATTTAGATTCTCCAGAAGATGACACCCTCTTCTAGAGTGTCTGAAGACAACTACAGTGTACTTATATCTAATAAATACATAAATAAATAAATAAAAAATAAATAAACATTATTTTAAAAGGATAAGAAAGAAAGAAAAACCAGGCAGGCCTGCCCTCCTTATCTCTGTCTGTCTGTTTGTCTGTCTGATCCCCTGGAACTGGAGATGGGCCACCATTTAGGTGCTGGTAGTTGATCCCAGGTTCTCTGGAAGAGGAGACAATGCTGTTAATTGTTGAGTCATTTCAGTGGCCCCACCTATTTATAATTTTTAGAAGTATATGTGAGGCTGTGTTTATGTACATCATATTCAGACCATAAGAGGCCTTTAGATTCTCTAGAATCTGACACCCTCTTCTGGAGTGTCTGAAGACGGATACAGTGTACTTATATCTAATAAATACATAAATAAATAAATAAATAAATAAAAAAATAAATAAATAAATAAATAAAAAACATTTTTTAAAAAGTATAAGAAAAAAAGAAAGACCAGGCAGGCCTGCCATCCTAATCTCTGTCAGTCTGTCTGTCTGTCAGACTGTCTGATCCCTTGGACCTGGAGATGGGCCACCATATAGTTGCTGTTAGTTGATCGCATGTTCTCTGGAAGAGGAGACAATGCTATTAATTGTTGAGCCCTTTCAGTGGCTCCACCTATCTTTAAATTTTTAGAAGTATATGTTAGGCTGTGTTTATGTACATCATATGCAGACCATAAGAGGGATTTAGATTCTCCAGAATCTGACATCCTCTTCTGGAGTGTCTGAAGACAACTACAGTGTACTTATATCTAATAAATACGTACATATATAAATAAATAAATAAATAAACATTATTTTGAAAGGATAAGAAAGAAAGAAAGACCAGGCAGGCCTGCCATACTTATCTCTGTCTGTCTGTCTGTCTGTCTGATCCCCTGGAACTGGAGATGGGCCACCTTGTAGGTGCTGGTAGTTGATCCAAGTTCTCTGGAAGAGGAGACAATGCTTTTAATTGTTGAGCCCTTTCAGTGGCCCCTCCCATTTTTAATTTTTAGAAGTATATGTGAGGCTGTGTTTATGTACATCATATTCAGACCATAAAAGGGATTTAGATTCTCCAGAATCTGACACCATCTTCTGGAGTGTCTGAAGACGGCTACAGTGTACTTATATCTAATAAATACATAAATAAATAAATAAATAAATAAATAAATAAATAAATAAATAAATAAATAAATAAACATATTTTAAAAAGTATAAGAAATAAAGAAAGACCAGGCAGGCCTGCCATCCTTATCTCTGTCTTTCTGTCTGTCTGTCTGACTGTCTGATCCCCTGGAACTGGAGATGGGCCACCATAAGGTGCTGGTTGTTTATCCCAGGTTCTCTGAAAGAGGAGACAATGCTGTTAATTGTTGAGCCCCCTCAGTGGCCCCACCCATCTTTAAATTTTTAGAAGTATATGTGAGGCTGTGTTTATGTACATCATATGCAGACCATAAGAGGGATTTAGATTCTCCAGAATCTGACACCCTCTTCTGGAGTGTCTGAAAGCAGCTACAGTGTACATATATCTAATAAATACATAAATAAATATATAAATAAACATTTTTTTAAAAGGATAAGAAAGAAAGAAAGACCAGGCAGGCCTGCCATCCTTATCACTATCTGTATGTCTGTCTGTCTGATCCCCTGGAACTGGAGATGGGCCACCAAATAGTTGCTGGTAGTTGATCCCAGGTACTCTGGAAGAGGAGACAATGCTGTTAATTGTTGAGCTTTTAGAGTGGCCCCACCCTTCTTTAAATTTTTAGAAGTATAAGTGAGGCTGTGTTTATGTACATCATATGCAGACCATAAGAGGGATTTAGATACTCCAGAATCTGACACCCTCTTCTGGAGTGTCTGAACAGCTACAGTGTACTTATATCTAATAAATAAATAAATAAATAAATAAATAAATAAATAAATAAATAAATAAATAAATAAATAAATAAACATTTTTTTAAAAAAAGGATGAGAAAGAGAGAAAGACCAGGCAGGCCTGCCATCCTTATCACTGTCTGTCTGTCTGTCTGTCTGATCCCCTGGAACTGGAGATGGGCCACCTTTTAGGTGCTGGTAGTTGATCCCAGGTTCTCTGGAAGAGGAGACAATGCTGTTAATTGTTGAGTCCTTTCAGTGGCCCCACCTAGTTATAATTTTTAGAAGTATATGTGAGGCTGTGTTTATGTACATCATATTCAGACCATAATAGGGATTTAGATTCTCTAGAATCTGACACCCTCTTCTGGAGTGTCTGAAGACGGCTACAGTGTACTTATATCTAATAAATAAATAAATAAATAAATAAATAAATAAATAAATAAATAAATAAATAAACATTTTTTTAAAAAGTATAAGAAATAAAGAAAGACCAGGCAGGCCTGCCATTCTTATCTCTGTCTCTCTGTCTGTCTGTCTGTCTGTCTGATCCACTGGAACTGGAGATGGGCCACCATAAGGTGCTGGTAGTTTATCCCAGGTTCTCTGAAAGAGGAGACAATGCTGTTAATTGTTGAGCCCTCTCATTGGCCCCACACATCTTTAAATTTTTAGAAGTATATGTGAGGCTGTGTTTATGTACATCATATGCAGACCATAAGAGGGATTTAGATTCTCCAGAATCTGACACCCTCTTCTGGAGTGGCTGAAGACAGCTACAGTGTACTTATATCTAATAAATACATAAATAAATATATAAATAAACATTTTGTTGAAAAGGATAAGAAAGAAAGAATGACCAGGCAGGCCTGCCATACTTATTACTGTCTGTATGTCTTCTGTCTGATCCCCTGGAACTGGAGATGGGCCACAATATAGTTGCTGGTGGTTGATCCCAGGTACTCTGGAAGAGGAGACAATGCTGTTAATTGTTGAGCTTTTAGAGTGGCCCCACCCATCTTTAAATTTTTAGAAGTATATGCGAGGCTGTGTTTGTGTACATCATATGCAGACCATAAGAGGGATTTACATTCTCCAGAATCTGACACCCTCTTCTGGAGTGTCTGAAAGCAGCTACAGTGTACATATATCTAATAAATACATAAATAAATATATAAATAAACATTTTTTTAAAAGGATAAGAAAGAAAGAAAGACCAGGCAGGCCTGCCATCCTTATCACTGTCTGTATGTCTGTCTGTCTGAGCCCCTGGAACTGGAGATGGGCCACCACATAGTTGCTGGTAGTTGATCCCAGGTACTCTGGAAGAGGAGACAATGCTGTTAATTGTTGAGCTTTTAGAGTGGCCCAACCCTTCTTTAATATTTTAGAAGTATATGTGAGGCTGTGTTTATGTACATCATATGCAGACCATAAGAGGGATTTAGATTCTCCAGAATCTGACACCCTCTTTTGGAGTGCCTGAACAGCTACAGTGTACTTATATCTAATAATAAATAAATAAATAAATAAATAAATATATAAATAAATAAATAAATAAATAAAATTTTTTTTAAAAAAAGGATAAGAAAAAGAGAAAGACCAGGCAGTTCTGCCATCCTTATCACTGTCTGTCTGTTTGTCTGATCCCCTGGAACTGGAGATGGGCCACATTTTAGGTGCTTGTAGTTGATCCCAGGTTCTCTGGAAGAGTAGACAATGCTGTTAATTGTTGAGTCCTTTCAGTGGCCCCACCTATTTATAATTTTTAGAAGTATATGTGAGGCTGTGTTTATGTACATCATATTCAGACCATAAGAGGGATTTAGATTCTCTAGAATCTGACACCCTCTTCTGGAGTGTCTGAAGACGGCTACAGTGTACTTATATCTAATAAATAAATAAATAAATAAATAAATAAATAAATAAATAAATAAATAAACATTTTTTAAAAAGAATAAGAAATAAAGAAAGACCAGGCAGGCCTGCCATCCTTATCTCTGTCTCTCTGTCTGTCTGTCTGTCTCTCTGATCCACTGGAACTGGAGATGGGCCACCATAAGGTGCTGGTAGTTTATCCCAGGTTCTCTGAAAGAAGAGACAATGCTGTTAATTGTTGAGCCCTCTCATTGGCCCCACACATCTTTAAATTTTTTGAAGTATATGTGAGGCTGTGTTTATGTACATCATATGCAGACCATAAGAGGGATTTAGATTCTCCAGAATCTGACACCCTCTTCTGGAGTGTCTGAAGACAGCTACAGTGTACTTATATCTAATAAATACATAAATAAATATATAAATAAACATTTTTTTAAAAGGATAAGAAAGAAAGAATGACCAGGCAGGCCTGCCATCCTTATCACTGTCTGTATGTCTGTCTGTCTGATCCCCTGGAACTGGAGATGGGCCACCATATAGTTGCTGGTAGTTGATCCCAGGTACTCTGGAAGAGGAGACAATGCTGTTAATTTTTGAGCTTTTAGCGTGGCCCCACCCTTCTTTAAATTTTTAGAAGTATATGTGAGGCTGTGTTCATGTACATCATATGCAGACCATAAGAGGGATTTAGATTCTCCAGAATCTGACACCCTCTTCTGGAGTGTCTGAACAGCTACAGTGTACTTATATCTAATAATAAATAAATAAATAAATAAATAAATAAATAAATAAATAAACAAACATTTTTTTTAAAAAAGGATAAGAAAGAAAGAAAGACCAGGCAGGCCTGCCATCCTTATCACTGTCTGTCTGTCTGTCTGTCTGATCGCCTGTAACTGGAGAGGGGCCACCTTTTAGGTGCTGGTAGTTGATCCCAGGTTCTCTGGAAGAGGAGACAATACTGTTAATAGTTGAGTCCTTTCAGTGGCCCCACCTATTTATAATTTTTAGAAGTATATGTGAGGCTGTGTTTATGTACATCATATTCAGACCATAAGAGGGATTTAGATTCTCCAGAATCTGACACCCTCTTCTGGAGTGTCTGAAGACGGCTACAGTGTACTTATATCTAATAAATACATAAATAAATAAATAAATAAATAAATAAATAAATAAATAAACATTTTTTTAAAAGTATAAGAAATAAAGAAACACCAGGCAGGCCTGCCATCCTTATCTCTGTCTCTCTGTCTGTCTGTCTGTCTGTCTGATCCACTGGAACTGGAGATGGGCCACCATAAGGTGATGGTAGTTTATCCCAGGTTCTCTGAAAGAGGAGACAATGCTGTTAATTGTTGAGCCCTCTCATTGGCCCCACACATCTTTAAATTTTTAGAAGTATATGTGAGGCTGTGTTTATGTACATCATATGCAGACCATAAGAGGGATTTAGATTCTTCAGAATCTGACACCCTCTTCTGGAGTGTCTGAAGACAGCTACAGTGTACTTATATCTAATAAATACATAAATAAATATATAAATAAACATTTTTTTGAAAAGGATAAGAAAGAAAGAATGACCAGGCAGGCCTGCCATCCTTATCACTGTCTGTATGTCTGTCTGTCTGATCCCCTGGAACTGGAGATGGGCCACCATATAGTTGCTGGTAGTTGATCCCAGGTACTCTGAAAGAGGAGACAATGCTGTTAATTGTTGAGCTTTTAGAGTGGCCCCACCCTTCTTTAAATTTTTAGAAGTATATGTGAGGCTGTGTTTATGTACATCATATGCAGACCATAAGAGGGATTTAGATTCTCCAGAATCTGACACCCTCTTCTGGAGTGTCTGAACAGCTACAGTGTATTTTTATCTAATAATAAATAAATAAATAAATAAATAAATAAATAAATAAATAAACATTTTTTTTAAAAAAGGATAAGAAAGAAAGAAAGACCAGGCAGGCCTGCCATCCTTATCACTGTCTGTCTGTCTGTCTGTCTGATCGCCTGTAACTGGAGAGGGGCCACCTTTTAGGTGCTGGTAGTTGATCCCAGGTTCTCTGGAAGAGGAGACAATGCTGTTAATAGTTGAGTCCTTTCAGTGGCCCCACCTATTTATAATTTTTAGAAGTATATGTGAGGCTGTGTTTATGTACATCATATTCAGACCATAAGAGGGATTTAGATTCTCCAGAATCTGACACCCTCTTCTGGAGTGTCTGAAGACGGCTACAGTGTACTTATATCTAATAAATAAATAAATAAATAAATAAATAAACATTTTTTAAAAAGTATAAGAAATGAAGAAAGACCAGGCAGACCTGCCATCCTTATCTCTGTCTCTCTGTCTCTCTGTCTGTCTGTCTGATCCACTGTAACTGGAGATGGGCCACCATAAGGTGCTGGTAGTTTATCCCAGGTTCTCTGAAAGAGGAGACAATGCTTTTAATTGTTGAGCCCTCTCAGTGGCCCCACACATCTTTAAATTTTTAGAAGTATATGTGAGGCTGTGTTTATGTACATCATATGCAGACCATAAGAGGGATTTAGATTCTCCAGAATCTGACACCCTCTTCTGGAGTGTCTGAAGACAGCTAGAGTGTACTTATATCTAATAAATACATAAATAAATATATAAATAAACATTTTTTAAAAAGGATAAGAAAGAAAGAAAGACCAGGCAGGCCTGCCATCCTTATCACTGTCTGTATGTCTGTCTGTCTGATCCTCTAGAACTGGAGATGGGCCACCATATAGTTGCTGGTAGTTGATCCCAGGTACTCTGGAAGAGGAGACAATGCTGTTAATTGTTGAGCTTTTAGAGTGGCCCCACCCTTCTTTAAATTTTTAGAAGTATATGTGAGGCTGTGTTTATGTACATAATATGCAGTCCATAAGAGGGATTTAGATTCTCCAGAATATGACACCCTCTTCTGAAGTGTCTGAAGACAGCTACAATGTACTTATATCTAATAAATATATATAAATAAATAAACATTTTTAAAATTTATAAGAATAAAGAAAAACCAGGCAGGCCTGCAACCCTGTCTGTCTGTCTGTATGTATGTCTGTCTGATCCCCTGGAACTGGAGATGGGCCACAATATAGTTGCTGGTAGTTGATCCCAGGTCCTCTGGAAGAGGAGACAATGCTGTTAATTGTTGAGCTTTTTCAGTGGCCCCAACCATCTTTAAATTTTTAGAAGTATATGTGAGTCTGTGTTTATGTACATCATATGCAGACCATAAGAGGGATATAGATTCTCCAGAATCTGACACCCTCTTCTGGAGAGTCTGTAGACAGCTACAGTGTACTTATATCTAATAAATAAATAAATAAATAAATAAATAAATAAATAAATAAATAAATTAATTAATAAATTAATAAATTAATAAATAAATAAATAAACATTTTTTAAAAAGATAAGAAAGAAAGATAAATCAGGCAGGCCTGCCATCCTTATCTCTGTCTGTCTGTCTGTCTGTCTGATGCCCTGCAACTTGAGATGGGCCACTACATAGTTGGTGGTAGTTGATCCCACGTTCTCTGGAAGAGGAGACAATGGTGTTAATTGTTGAGCCCTTTCAGTGGGCCCACCCATCTTTAAATTTTTAGAAGTATATGTGAGGCTGTGTTTATGTACATCATATGCAGACCATAAGAGGGATTTAGATTCTCCAGAAGATGACACCCTCTTCTAGAGTGTCTGAAGACAGCTACAGTGTACTTATATCTAATAAATACATAAATAAATAAATAAATAAATAAATAAATAAATAAATAAACATTTTTTTAAAAGTATAAGCAATAAAGAAAGACCAGGCAGGCCTCCACCCTTACCTCTGTCAGTCTGTCTGTCTGTCTGTCTGATCCCTTGGAACTGGAGATGGGCCACCATATAGTTGCTGTTAGTTGATCCCAGGTTCTCTGGAAGAAGAGACAATGCTGTTAATTGTTGAGCCCTTTCAGTGGCTCCACCTATCTTTAAATTTTTAGAAGTATATGTTAGGCTGTGTTTATGTACATCATATGCAGACCATAAGAGGGATTTAGATTCTCCAGAATCTGACACCCTCTTCTGGAGTGTCTAAAGACAACTACATTGTACTTATATCTAATAAATACATAAATAAATAAATAAATAAATAAATAAATAAATAAATAAACATTATTTTAAAAGGATAAGAAAGAAAGAAAAACCAGGCAGGCCTGCCCTTTTTATCTCTGTCTGTCTGTCTATCTGATCCCCTGGAACTGGTGATGGGCCACCATATAGTTGCTGGTAGTTGATCCCAGGTTCTCTGGAAGAAGAGACAATGCTGTTAATTGTTGAGCCCTTTCAGTGGGCCCACCCATCTTAAATTTTTAGAAGTGTATGTGAATCTGTGTTTATGTCCAACATATGCAGACCATAAGAGGGATTTATATTCTCCAGAATCTGACACCCTCTTCTGGAGTGTCTGAAGACAGCTACGGTGTACTTATATCTAATAAATACATAAATAAATAAATAAACATTTTTTAAAAAGGATAAGAAAGAAAGAAAAACCAGGGAGGCCTGCCACCCTTGTCTGTCTGTCTCTTTGTCTGCCTGATCCCCTGGAACTGGAGATGGGCCACCATATAGTTGCTCGTAGTTGATCCCAGGTTCTCTGGTAGAGGAGACAATGCTGTTAATTGTTGAGCCCTTTCAGTGGCCCCACACATCTTTAAATTTTTAGAAGTATATGTGAGGCTGTGTTTATGTACATCATATGCAGACCAAAAGAGGGATTTAGATTCTCCAGAATCTGACACCATCTCCAGGAGTGTCTGAAGACAGCTACAGTGTACCTATATATAATAAATACATAAATAAATAAATAAATAATAAATAAATAAATAAATAAACATTTTTTAAAAGTATAAGAAAGAAAGAAAGACCATGCAGGCCTCCATCCTAATCTCTGTCTGTCTGTCTGTCTGTCTGATACCCTGGAACTGGAGATGGGCCACCATATAGTTGCTGGTAGTTGATCCAAGGTTCTCTGGAAGAGGAGACAATGCTGTTAATTGTTGAGCCCTTTCAGTGGCCCCACCCATCTTTAAATTTTTAGAAGTATATGTGAGGCTGTGTTTATGTACCGAATATGCAGACCATAAGAGGGATTTAGATTCTCCAGAATCTGACACCCTCTTCTGGAGTGTCTGAAGACAGCTACAGTGTACTTATATCTAATAAATTCATAAATAAACAAATAAACATTTTTAAAAAAAGGATAATAAAGAAAGAGAGACCAGGCAGGCCTGCCATCCTTGTCTGTCTGTCTGTGTGTCTGATCCCCTGGAACTGGAGATGGGCCACCATATAATTGCTGGTAGTTGATCCCAGGTTCTCTGGAAGAGGAGTCAGTGCTGTTAATTGTTGAGCCCTTTCAGTGGCCCCACCCATCTTTAAATTTTTAGAAGTATATGTGAGGCTGTGTTCATGTACATCATATGCAGACCATAAGAGGGATTTAGATTCTCCAGAATCTGACACCCTCTTCGGGAGTGTTTGAAGACAGCTACAGTGTACTTATATCTAATAAATACATACTTAAATTAATAAACATTTTTTTAAAAGGATAAGAAAGAAGGAAAGACAAGGTAGGCCTGCCTTCCTTAACTCTATCTGTCTGTATGTCTGTCTCTCTGTCTGATCCCCTGGAACTGGAGATGGGCCACCATATAGTTGCTGGTAGTTGATCCCAGGTTCTCTATAAGAGGAGACAATGCTGTTAATTGTTGATCCCTTTCATTGGACCCACACATCTTTAAATTTTTAGATGTAAATGTGAGGCTGTGTGTATGTACATCATATGCAGACCATAAGAGGGATATAGATTCTCCAGAATCTTACACCCTCTTCTGGAGTGTCTGAAGACAGCTACATTGTACGTATATCTAATAAATACATAAATAAATAAATAAATAAATAAATAAATAAATAAATAAATAAATAAACAAACATTTTTTAAAAGGGATAAGAAAGAAAGAAAAACCAGGCAGGCCTGCCATCCTTGTCTGTCTTTCTCTCTGTCTGTCTGTCTTGCCTAGCCCCTTGAGTAGCCTAGCCTAGTCCCTTGCCTTGACTATCCCAGCCCCTTGCCTAGCCTAGCCTAGCCCAGCCCTGCCTTGCCTAGCCCTGCCTATCTCTGTCTTTAACCAGGCTGGCCTCGAACTCAGAAACTGACTGCCTCTGCCTCCAGAGTGCTCTCATTAAGAGCTCGAGCCACCACTGACTGTTGGGTTTTCTAAGTCTTACATAGGTATGGTCTGTTTCTCAGCTGTGAAACCCTAGTTAACACATGTAGTCTGTCCTAGGTCAGCCATAGCTACAGACTGAGGCCTTTTCTAAAACAAAACAAAAGAAAACAAAAAATAGAAATAATAAAATAAATAAATTAAGCAACCACATGATATCTTTTCTTTCTTTCAATGATACTCAGAGCTTGAAGCAGTTCACCTCAGCTCCGGAAATTGAGGCTCTTTCCCTAACAAGTATTATGGCTGAACCTGAGGGCTTCTACTGCTGATTTGTGTCCCCCACTTTAAAAAAATAGTTGTTTTCAAAGGCTGCAGGTTCTTAGCCCTGTTCCTTGTTACAGTTGAGTCACAGCCCTGAAAGTTCAGTGGTAGTTAAAGGCACTGAGAAGGGCTTCCTATAGACATCAAAGACCAAGTCTTTGTTTTTAAAAAGTTAATCTGGATTCCCCCACCCCCTGGCATCCTTAGAATTCCTAGAAAGGAAGGCAGGGACCTGGGCAGAAGGGTGCAAGGCTACTGGTGTTTGTAAGTGGTAACAGAAAGCTTTCTCTTGTTGGTACCCTACCCCAAGTTACACTGTCACTTCTTTTTCCTAGTTGTTGTTTTGTCGGTTTGTATTCTCAACATAGACCCTTTTCCTTCCTAACCTTGGCTGTCCTGAACCTTACTGTCCTTGAACTCAGTGATTTGCCTGTCTTGCTGGGATGAAACTGTGATCTACCATCCAGAAGGAAGCACCCTGCTGAGGTTAGATTGGGGTCTCTCCAATTTTCCTCTATGAACATGCATATGGCAGGCCTGTTCTTTCTTTTTTACTTTTCCTTTTCTTTTTAAGATTTATTTATTTATTATATTTAAGTATGCTGTAGCTATCTTCAGACAGTCCAGAAGAGGGTGTCAGATTCTGAAGAATCTAAATCATTCTTATTGTCTGCATATGATGTATATAAACACAGCCTCACATATACTCAAAAAAAAAGAAAGATGTGGCTACAGAGAGGGCTCAACAATTAAGAGCATTGTCTCCTCTTCCAGAGAACCTGGGCTCAATTACCAGTATTATATATGGTGGCCCATCTCCAGTTCCAGGGGATCTAATACTCTGTTCTGGAGTCTGTGGGCACAGCATACACATGCAAAACATTCTTACACAATCATTGAGAGAGGAGAGAGAGGGGTTGAGAGAGAGGGGAGGTAATCATACCTCCTGACGAGTTTGAAGACCTGAGCTTCATCACTCGAACAAATAAATAAATGCAAAATATTTTTTTATAAATAAACTCTGCCATTGCCCTTTAAAAATTCCTAGAAAACAAGTTTTATAAGCAACAGTTATATTTACTATATCTAAAGGACAGTCATGAGCATATTCAATAAATAGAAAAAGGCCTGTTAGTCTTAGAAATGGAAAAGACAAACCAAGGAAGGTTTGCAATTACATAATGAGGCAGCTCAGCCCAGATCTAAGGTTGGAAATAAGACTCGAGAATAGGATACACCTGAAGACAACCAGCCATTGTTTTTTGTTTTGGAGGCTGAAAGGATACACCTGAAGACAGCCAATGCTGTGTGATGGTGATCTGGTATTTTTTTTTTTAATTTTTAAAAACTTTAACACTTTTTATAAAACTTTTATAAAAACTTTGTATTATAAACTTTTCTTTCTTTCTTTCTTCCTTTCTTTCTTTCCTCACCCTAGCCCCTACCCTAGCCCTGTCTTTCACCAGGGTGGCCTCGAACTCAGAAACTGACTGCCTCTGCCTACAGAGTGCTCTCATTAAGAGCTTGAGCCACCACTGAATGTAGGGTTTTCTAAGCCTTACCTTGCTCTTGGTGTCTGTTCTCAGCTGTGAAACCCTAATTAACACAAGTAGGGAGTCCTGGGTCCGCCAGAGTACAGACTGAGGACTTCTCTAAAAACAAATAAAACAAAACAAAACAACAAATAGAAATAAAAAAATACATAAATTAAGCAACCACAGCATAGCTTTTCTCTATCTAGGTGGTACTCAGAAATTCCAGCAGTTGTCCTTTGACACCTCAGCTCAGTATATGCCAGGCTGTGTTTATGTACATCATATGCAGACCATAAGAGGGATTTACATTCTCCAGAATCTGACACCCTCCTCTGGAGTGTCTAAAGAAAGCTACAGTGTATTTATATCTAAGAAATACATAAATAAATAAATAAATAAATAAATAAATAAATAAATAAATATTTTTTTAAAAGGATAAGAAAGAAAGAAAGACCAGACAGGCCTGCCATCCTTATCTCTATCTGTCTGTCTGTCTGTCTGATCCCCTGGAACTGGAGATGGGCCACCTTGTAGGTGCTGGTATTTGATCCCAGGTTCTCTGGAAGAGGAGATAATGCTGTTAATTGTTGAGCCCTTTCAGTGGCCCCACCCATTTTTAATTTTTAGAAGTATATGTGAGGCTGTGTTTATGTACATCATATTCAAACCATAAGAGGGATTTAGATTCTCCAGAATCTGACACCCTCATCTGGAGTGTCTGAAGACGGCTACAGTGTACTTATATCTAATAAATACATAAATAAATAAATAAATAAATAAATAAATAAATAAACATTTTTTAAAAAGTAAAAAAATAAAGAAAGACCAGGCAGGCCTGCCATCCTTATCTCTGTCTCTCTGTCTGTCTGTCTGTCTGATCCACTGGAACTGGAGATGGGCCACCATAAGGTGCTGGTAGTTTATCCCAGGTTCTCTGAAAGAGGAGACAATGCTGTTAATTGTTGAGCCCTCTCACTGGACCCACACATCTTAAATTTTTAGAAGTATATGTGAGGCTGTGTTTATGTACATCATATGAAGACCATAAGAGGGATTTAGATTCTCCAGAATCTGACACCCTCTTCTGGAGTGTCTGAAGACAGCTACAGTGTACTTATATATAATAAATACATAAATAAATAAATAAATAAACATTTTTTTAAAGGATAAGAAAGAAAGAAAGACCAGGCAGGCCTGCCATCCTTAGCACTGTCTGTATGTCTCTCTGTCTGATCCCCTGGAACTGGAGATGGGCCACCATATAGTTGCTGGTAGTTGATCCCAGGTACTCTGGAAGAGGAGACAATGCTGTTAATTGTTGAGCTTTTAGAGTGGCCCCACCCTTCTTTAAATTTTTAGAAGTATATGTGAGGCTGTGTTTATGTACATCATATGCAGACCATAAGAGGGATTTAGATTCTCCAGAATCTGACACCCTCTTCTGGAGTGTCTGAACAGCTACAGTGTACTTATATCTACTAAATACATAAATAAATAAATAAATAAATAAACATTTTTTAAAAAGGATAAGAAAGAAAGAAAGAAAGAAAGACCAGGCAGGCCTGCCATCCATATCTCTGCCTGTCTGTCTGTCTGTCTATCTGATCCCCGGGAACTGGAGATGGGCCACCATATAGTTGCTGGAAGTTGATCCAAGGTTCTCTGGAAGAGGAGACAATGCCCTTAATTGTTGAGCCCTTTCAGTGGCCCCACACTTCTTTAAATATTTAGAAGTATATGTGAGGCTGTGTTTATGTACATCATATTCAGATTATAAGAGGATTTAGATTCTCCAGAATCTGACACCCTCTACTGGAGTGTCTGAAGACAGCTACAGTGTACTTATATATAATAAATACATACGTAAATAAATAAATAAATAAATAAATAAATAAATAAATAAATAAATAAATATTTTTAAAAAAGGATAAGAAAGAAAGTAAGACCAGGCAGGCCTGCCATCCTTATCTCTGTCTGTCTGTCTGTCTGTCTGATCCCCTAGAACTGGAGATGGGCCACCATATAGTTGCTGGTAGTTGATCCCAGGTTCTCTGGAAGAGGAGACAATGCTGTTAATTGTTGAGCGCTTTCAGTGGCCCCACCCATCGTTAAATTTTTAGTAGTATATGTGAGGCTGTGTTTATGTACATCATATGCAGACCATAAGAGGGATTTATATTCTCCAGAATCTGACACCCTCATCTGGAGTGTCTGAACAGCTACAGTGTACTTATATATACTAAATACATAAATAAATAAATAAATAAACATTTTTTTAAAAAGGATAAGAAAGAAAGAAAAACCAAGCAGGCCTGCCATCCTTATCACTGTCTGTATGTCTGTCTGTCTGATCCCCTGGAACTGGAGATGGGCCACCATATAGTTGCTGGTAGTTGATCCCAGGTACTCTGGAAGAGGAGACAATGCTGTTAATTGTTGAGCTTTTAGAGTGGCCCCACCCTTCTTTAAATTTTTAGAAGTATATGTGAGGCTGTGTTTATGTACATCATATGCAGACCATAAGAGGGATTTAGATTCTCCAGAATCTGACACCCTCTTCTGGAGTGTCTGAACAGCTAAAGTGTACTTATATCTACTAAATACATAAATAAATAAATAAATAAACATTTTTTTAAAAAGGATAAGAAAGAAAGAAAGACCAGGCAGGCCTGCCATCCATATCTCTGCCTGTCTGTCTGTCTGTCTATCTGATCCCCGGGAACTGGAGATGGGCCACCATATAGTTGCTGGAAGTTGATCCAAGGTTCTCTGGAAAAGGAGACAATGCTCTTAATTGTTGAGCCCTTTCAGTGGCCCCACACTTCTTTAAATATTTAGAAGTATATGCGCGGCTGTGTTTATGTACATCATATTCAGATTATAAGAGGATTTAGATTCTCCAGAATCTGACACCCTCTACTGGAGTGTCTGAAGACAGCTACAGTGTACATATATATAATAAAAACATAAATAAATAAATAAATAAATAAATAAATAAATAAATAAACATTTTGTAAAAAGGATAAGAAAGAAAGAAAGACCAGGCAGGCCTGCCATCCTTATCTCTGTCTATCTGTCTGTCTGTCTAATCCCCTGGAACTGGAGATGGGCTACCATATACTTGCTGGTAGTTGATCCCAGGTACTCTGGAATAGGAGACAATGCTGTTAATTGTTGAGCTTTTAGAGTGGCCCCACCCTTCTTTAAATTTTTAGAAGTATATGTGAGGCTGTGTTTATGTACATCATATGCAGACCATAAGAGGGATTTAGATTCTCCAGAATCTGACACCTTCTTCTGGAGTGTCTGAACAGCTACAGTGTACTTATATCTACTAAACACATAAATAAATAAATAAATAAATAAATAAATAAATAAATAAATAAATAAATAAACATTTTTTAAAAAGGATAAGACAGAAAGAAAGACCAGGCAGGCCTGCCATCCATAACTGTCTGTCTGTCTGTCTGTCTATCTGATCCCTGGGAACTGGAGATGGGCCACGAATAGTTGCTGGTAGTTGATCCCAGGTCTTCTGAAGAGGAGACAATGCTGTTAATTGTTCAGCCCTTTCAGTGGCCCCACCCATCTTTAAATTTCTAGAAGTAAGTGTGATGCTGTGTTTATGTACATCATATTCAGACCATTAAAGAGGGATTTATATTCTCCAGAATCTGACACCGTCTTTTGGAGTGTCTATGACGGATACAGTGTACTTATATCTAATAAATACATAAATAAAGAAATAAACATTTTTTAAAAACGATAAGAAAGAAAGAAAGACCAGGCAGGCCTGCCATCCTTATCTCTGTCTGTCTGTCTGTCTGTGTGATCCTCTGGAACTGGATATGGGCCACCATAGAGTTGCTTGTAGTTGATCCCAGGTTCTCTGGAAGAGGAGACAATGCTGTTAATTGTTGAGCCCTTTCAGTGGCCCCACCCATCTTTAAATTTTTAGAAGTATATGCGAGGCTGTGTTTATGTACCGAATATGCAGACCATAAGAGGGATTTAGATTCTCCAGAATCTGACACCCTCTTCTGGAGTGTCTGAAGACAGCTACAGTGTACTTATATCTAATAAATTCATAAATAAACAAATAAACATTTTTAAAAAAGGATAATAAAGAAAGAGAGACCAGGCAGGCCTGCCATCCTTGACTGTCTGTCTGTCTGTCTGATCTCCTGGAACTGGAGATGGGCCACCATATAGTTGCTGGTAGTTGATCACAGGTTCTCTATAAGAGGAGACAATGCTGTTAATTGTTGATCCATTTCATTGGCCCCACACATCTTTAAATTTTTAGAAGTAAATGTGAGGCTGTGTTTATGTACAACATATGCAGACCATAAGAGGGATATAGATTCTCCAGAATCTGACACCCTCTTCTGGAGTGTCTGAAGACAGCTACAGTGTACTTATATCTATTAAATACATACATACATAAATAAATAAATAAATAAATAAACATTTTTTAAAAGGGATAAGAAAGAAAGAAAAACCAGGCAGGCCTGCCATCCTTGTCTGTCTTTCTCTCTGTCTGTCTGTCTTGCCTAGCCCCTTGAGTAGCCTAGCCTAGTCCCTTGCCTTGAGTAGCCCAGCCCCTTGCCTAGCCTAGCCTAGCCTAGCCTAGACCAGCCCTGCCTTGCCTAGCCCTGCCTATCCCTGTCTTTAACCAGGCTGGCCTCGAACTCAGAAACTGACTGCCTCTGCCTCCAGAGTGCTCTCATTAAGAGCTCGAGCCACCACTGACTGTTGGGTTTTCTAAGTCTTACATAGGTATGGTCTGTTTCTCAGCTGTGAAACCCTAATTAACACATGTAGTCTGTCCTAGGTCAGCCATAGCTACAGACTGAGGCCTTTTCTAAAACAAAACAAAAGAAAACAAAAAATAGAAATAATAAAATAAATAAATTAAGCAACCACATGATATCTTTTCTTTCTTTCAATGATACTCAGAGCTTGAAGCAGTTCACCCATGAGACCTCAGCTCCGGACATTGAGGTTCTTTCCCTAACAAGTATTATGGCTGAACCTGAGGGCTTCTACTGCTGATTTGTGTCCCCCACTTTAAAAAAATAGTTGTTTTCAAAGGCTGCAGGTTCTTAGCCCTGTTCCTTGTTACAGTTGAGTCACAGCCCTGAAAGTTCAGTGGTAGTTAAAGGCACTGAGAAGGGCTTCCTATAGACATCAAAGACCAAGTCTTTGTTTTTAAAAAGTTAATCTGGATTCCCCCACCCCCTGGCATCCTTAGAATTCCTAGAAAGGAAGGCAGGGACCTGGGCAGAAGGGTGCAAGGCTACTGGTGTTTGTAAGTGGTAACAGAAAGCTTTCTCTTGTTGGTACCCTACCCCAAGTTACACTGTCACTTCTTTTTCCTAGTTGTTGTTTTGTCGGTTTGTATTCTCAACATAGACCCTTTTCCTTCCTAACCTTGGCTGTCCTGAACCTTACTGTCCTTGAACTCAGTGATTTGCCTGTCTTGCTGGGATGAAACTGTGAGCTACCATCCAGAAGGAAGCACCCTGCTGAGGTTAGATTGGGGTCTCTTCCATTTTCCTCTATGAACATGCATATGGCAGGCCTGTTCTTTCTTTTTTACTTTTCCTTTTCTTTTTAAAGATTTATTTATTTATTATATTTAAGTATGCTGTAGCTATCTTCAGACAGTCCAGAAGAGGGTGTCAGATTCTGAAGAATCTAAATCATTCTTATTGTCTGCATATGATGTATATAAACACAGCCTCACATATACTCAAAAAAAAAAAAAAGAAAGATGTGGCTACAGAGAGGGCTCAACAATTAAGAGCATTGTCTCCTCTTCCAGAGAACCTGGGCTCAATTACCAGTATTATATATGGTGGCCCATCTCCAGTTCCAGGGGATCTAATACTCTGTTCTGGAGTCTGTGGGCACAGCATACACATGCAAAACATTCTTACACAATCATTGAGAGAGGAGAGAGAGGGTTTGAGAGAGAGGGGAGGTAATCATAACTCCTGACCAGTTTAAGACCTGAGCTTCATCACTCACACAAATAAATAAATGCAAAATATTTTTTTATAAATAAACTCTGCCATTGCCCTTTAAAAATTCCTAGAAAACAAGTTTTATAAGCAAAAGTTATATTTACTATATCTAAAGGACAGTCATGAGCATATTCAATAAATAGAAAAAGGCCTGTTAGTCTTAGAAATGGAAAAGACAAACCAAGGAAGGTTTGCAATTACATAATGTGGCAGCTCAGCCCAGCTCTAAGGTTGGAAATAAGACTCGAGAATAGGATACACCTGAAGACAACCAGCCATTGTTTTTTGTTTTGGAGGCTGAAAGGATACACCTGAAGACAGCCAATGCTGTGTGATGGTGATCTGGTATTTTTTTTTTAATTTTTAAAAACTTTAACACTTTTTATAAAACTTTTATAAAAACTTTTTATTATAAACTTTTCTTTCTTTCTTTCTTCCTTTCCTCACCCTAGCCCCTACCCTAGCCCTGTCTTTCACCAGGGTGGCCTCAAACTCAGAAACTGACTGCCTCTGCCTACAGAGTGCTCTCATTAAGAGCTTGAGCCACCACTGAATGTAGGGTTTTCTAAGCCTTACCTTGCTCTTGGTGTCTGTTCTCAGCTGTGAAACCCTAATTAACACAAGTAGGCAGTCCTGGGTCAGCCAGAGCTACAGACTGAGGACTTCTCTAAAAACAAATAAAACAAAACAAAACAACAAATAGAAATAATAAAATACATAAATTAAGCAACCACAGCATAGCTTTTCTCTATCTAGGTGGTACTCAGAAATTCCAGCAGTTGGCCTGTGACACCTCAGCTCAGTATATGTGAGGCTGTGTTTATGTACATCATATGCAGACCATAAGAGGGATTTACATTCTCCAGAATCTGACACCCTCCTCTGGAGTGTCTAAAGAAAGCTACAGTGTACTTATATCTAAGAAATACATAAATAAATAAATAAATAAATAAATAAATAAATAAATAAATAAATAAATAAATATTTTTTAAAAAGGATAAGAAAGAAAGAAAGACCAGGCAGGCCTGCCATCTTTATCTCTGTCGGTCTGTCTGTCTGTCTGATCCCCTGGAACTGGAGATGGGCCACATTGTAGGTGCTGGTAGTTGATCCCAGGTTCTCTGGAAGAGGAGACAATGCTGTTAATTGTTGAGCCCTTTCAGTGGCCCCACCCATTTTAAATTTTTGGAAGTATATGTGAGGCTGTGTTTATGTACATCATATTCAGACCATAAGAGGGATTTAGATTCTCCAGAATCTGACACCATCTTCTGGAGTGTCTGAAGACGGCTACAGTGTACTTATATCTCATAAATAAATAAATAAATAAATAAATAAATAAATAAACATTTTTTTAAAAGTATAAGAAATAAAGAAAGACCAGTCAGGCCTGCCATCCTTATCTCTGTCTCTCTGTCTGTCTGTATGATCCACTGGAACTGGAAATGGGCCACCATAAGGTGCTGGTAGTTTATCCCAGGTTCTCTGAAAGAGGAGACAATGCTGTTAATTGTTGAGCCCTCTCAGTGGCCCCACACATCTTTAAATTTTTAGAAGTATATGTGAGGCTGTGTTTATGTACATCATATGCAGACCATAAGAGGGATTTAGATTCTCCAGAATCTGACACCCTCTTCTGGAGTGTCTGAAGACAGCTACAGTGTACTTATATCTAATAAATACATAAATAAATATATAAATAAACATTTTTTTAAAAAGGATAAGAAAGAAAGAAAGACCAGGCAGGCCTGCCATCCTTATCACTGTCTGTATGTCTGTCTGTCTGATCCCCTGGAACTGGAGATGGGCCACCATATAGTTGCTGGTAGTTGATCCCAGGTACTCTGGAAGAGGAGACAATGCTGTTAATTGTTGAGCCCATTCAGTGGCCCCACACTTCTTTAAATATTTAGAAGTATAAGTGAGGCTGTGTTTATGTACATCATATTCAGATTATAAGAGGATTTAGATTCTCCAGAATCTGACACCCTCTACTGGAGTGACTGAAGACAGCTACAGTGTACTTATATATAATAAATACATAAGTAAATAAATAAATAAATAAACATTTTTTAAAAAGGATAAGATAGAAAGTAAGACCATGCAGGCCTGCCATCCTTATCTCTGTCTGTCTGTCTGTCTGTCTGTCTGATCCCCTGGAACTGGAGATGGGCTACCATAAAGTTGCTGGTAGTTGATCCCAGGTTCTCTGAAAGAGGAGACAATGCTGTTAATTGTTGAGCCCTATCAGTGGCCCTACCCATCTTTAAATATTTAGAAGTATATGTGAGGCTGTGTTTATGTACATCATATGCAAACCATAAGAGGGATTTAGATTCTCCAGAATCTGACACCCTCTTCTGGAGTGTCTGAAGACAGCTACAGTGTACTTATATCTAATAAATACATACATAAATAAATAAATAAATAAATAAATAAATAAATATTTTTTAAAAAGGATAAGAAAGAAAGTAACACCAGGCAGGCCTGCCATCCTTATCTCTGTCTGTCTGTCTGTCTGTCTGTCTGATCCCCTGGAACTGGAGATGGACCACCATATAGTTGCTGGTAGTTGATCCCAGCATCTCTGTAAGAGGAGACAATGCTGTTAATTGTTGAGCCCTTTCAGTGGCCCCACCCATTTTTAATTTTTAGAAGTATATGTGATGCTGTGTTTATGTACATCATATTCAGACCATAAGAGGGATTTAGATACTCTAGAATCTGTCACCCTCTTCTGGAGTGTCTGAAGACGGCTACAGTGTACTTATATCTAATACATAAATAAATAAATAAATAAATAAATAAATAAATAAATAAACATTTTTTAAAAAGTATAAGAAATAAAGAAAGACCAGTCAGGCCTGCCATCCTTATCTCTGTCTCTCTGTCTGTCTGTCTGTCTGATCCACTGGAACTGGAGATGGGCCACCATAAGGTGCTGGTAGTTTATCCCAGGTTCTCTGAAAGAGGAGACAATGCTGTTAATTGTTGAGCCCTCTCAGTGGCCCCACACATCTTTAAATTTTTAGAAGTATATGCGAGGCTGTGTTTATGTACATCATATGCAGACCATAAGAGGGATTTAGATTCTCCAGAATCTGACACCCTCTTCTGGAGTGTCTGAAGACAGCTACAGTGTACTTATATCTAATAAATACATAAATAAATATATAAATAAACATTTTTAAAAAAGGATAAGAAAGAAAGAAAGACCAGGCAGCCCTGACATTTTCATCACTGTCTGTATGTCTGTCTGTCTGATCCCCTGGAACTGGAGATGGGCCACCATATAGTTGCTGGTAGTTGATCCCAGGTACTCTGGAAGAGGAGACAATGCTGTTAATTGTTGAGCTTTTAGAGTGGCCACACCCTTCTTTAAATTTTTAGAAGTATATGTGAGGCTGTGTGGGGCCACTGAAAGTCACATAGAGAGACAGAGAGAGACAGAGAGAGACAAAGAAAGACAGAGAGAGACATAGAGAGACAGAGAGATACATTGAGAGAGACAGAGAGACAGAGAGAGACACAGAGAGAGACACAGAGAGACACAGAGAGAGACACACAGAGAGACAGAGACAGACAGAGAGAGACAGAGAGAGACAGAGAGAGACAGAGATAGAGACAGAGAGAGACAGAGAGAGACAGAGAGACAGAGAGAGAGACAGAGAGAGACAGAGAAAGACAGAGTGAGACAGAGAGACACAGAGAGAGACAGAGATACACAGAGTGAGAAAGAGAGAGAGACAGAGAGAGACAGAGAGAGAGACAGAGAGAGAGACAAAGAGAGACAGAGAGAGACAGAGTGAGACAGAGAGAGACAGAGAGAGAGACAGAGAGAGACAAAGAAAAACACAGAGAGACAGAGAGAGACAGAGAGAGGCAGAGAGAGACAGAGAGAGACAGAGAGAGACAGAGAGAGACAAAGAAAAACACAGAGAGAGACAGAGAGAGACAGAGAGATACAGAGAGAGTCAGAGAGACAGAGAGAGACAGAGTTAGAGACAGAGAGAGACAGAGAGAGAAACAGAGAGAGACAGAGACACACAGAGAGAGACACAGAGAGAGACAGAGAGAGAGACACAGAGAGACAGAGACAGACAGAGAGAGACAGAGAGAGACAGAGATAGAGACAGAGAGAGACAGAGAGAGATAGAGAGAGACACAAAGAGACAGAGAGAGACAGAGAGAGACAAAGAAAGAAAGAGAGAGACAGAGAGATACAGAGAGAGAGAAAGAGAGAGACAGAAAGATACAGAAGGACAGAGAGAGACAGAGAGAGACAGAGAGACAGAGATAGAGACAGAGAAAGACAGAGAGAGACACAGAGAGAGACTGAGGGAGACAGAGAGAGAGACACAGAGAGACATAGAAGAGACAAAGAAAGTCACAAGAGAGACAGAAAGAGTCAGACATAGAGACAAAGAAAGACAGAGGGAGATACTGAGAGAGAGAGACAGAGAGAGACAGAGAGATACAGACAGAGAGACAAAGAGAGACAGAGAGAGACAGAGAGAAAGAGAGAGACAGAGAGAGTCAGAGAGAGACAGAGATAGAGACAGAGAGAGACAGAGAGAGGGACAGAGAGAGACAGAGACAGAGTGAGAAATACAGAGAGAGACAGAGTTAGAGAGAGAGACAGAGAGAGACAGAGAGAGAGACAGAGACAGAGACAGAGAGAGAGACAGAGAGACAGAGTGAGACACAGAAAGAGAGAGACAGAGAGAGACAAAGAAAGACACAGAGAGAGACATAGAGAGACAGAGAGATACATTGAGAGAGACATAGAGAGACAGAGAGAGACAGAGATAGAGACAGAGAGAGACAGAGAGAGACACAGAGAGAGACAGAGAGACACAGAGAGAGACACAGAGAGACAGAGATAGACATAGACAGACAGAGACAGACAGAGAGAGACAGAGAGAGACAGAGATATAGACAGAGAGAGACAGAGAGTGAGACAGAGAGAGACAGAGAGAGAGACACCGAAAGACAGAGAGAGACAGAGAGAGACAATGAAAGACACAGAGAGAGACTAAGAGAGACAGAGAGAGACAGAGAGAGACAGAGAGAGACAGAGAGAGACAAAAAAAGACACAGAGAGAGACAGAGAGCGATATAGATAGAGAAAAAGAAAGACAGAGAGAGACACAGAGAGAGAGACAGAGAGAGACAGAGAGAGACAGAGAGAGACAGAGAGATACAGAGAGAGAGACAAAGAGAGACAGAGAGAGAGACAGAGTGAGACAGAGAGAGAGAGAGAGACTGAGAGAGACAAAGAAAGACACAGAGAGAGACATAGAGAGACAGAGAGATACATTGAGAGAGACAGAGAGAGACAGAGATAGACAGAGAGAGACAGAGAGAGACACAGAGAGAGACAGAGAGACACAGAGAGACACAGAGAGACACAGAGAGAGACGCAGAGAGACACAGAGAGAGACACAGAGAGACACAGAGAGACACAGAGAGAGAGAGACAGAGAGAGACAGAGACAGACAGAGACAGACAGAGACAGACAGAGAGAGACAGAGAGAGAGACAGAGAGAGACAGAGAGACAGAGAGACAGAGAGAGACAGAGAGAGACAGAGTGAGACAGAGAGAGACACAGAGTGAGACAGAGATACACAGAGTGAGAAAGAGAGAGAGACATAGAGAGAGACAGAGAGAGAGACAGAGAGAGAGACAGAGAGAGACAGAGAGAGACAGAGTGAGACAGGAGAGAAACAGAGAGAGACAGAGAGAGACAGAGAGATACAGAGAGAGAGACAGAGAGAGACATAAAGAGTCAGAAGGACAGAGAGAGACAGAGAGAGACAGAGATAGAGACAGAGAAAGACAGAGAGAGACACAGAGAGAGAAAGAGAAAGACAGAGAGAGACAGAGAGTGAGACAGAGAGAGACAGAGAGAGACAAAGAAAGACACAGAGAGAGACAGAGCGAGACAGAGATAGAGACAGAGAAAGAAAGAGAGAGACACAGAGAGAGAGACAGAGAGAGACAGAGAGATACAGAGAAAGAGACAGAGAGAGACAGAGAGAGACAGAGAGAAAGAGAGAGACAGAGAGAGTCAGAGAGAGACAGAGATAGAGACAGAGTGAGACAGAGACAGAGTGAGAAAGACAGAGAGAGACAGAGATAGAGAGAGAGAGACAGAGAAAGACACAGAGAGAGACAGAGAGAGACAAAGAAAGACAGAGAGAGACATAGAGAGACAGAGAGATACATTGAGAGAGACAGAGAGACACAGAGAGACACAGAGAGACACACAGAGAGACACACAGAGAGACACACAGAGAGACAAAGACAGACAGAGAGAGACAGAGAGACAGAGAGAGAGACAGAGAGAGACAGAGAGAGACAGAGTGAGACAGAGAGAGACACAGAGTGAGACAGAGATACACAGAGTGAGAAAGAGAGAGAGACATAGAGAGAGACAGAGAGAGAGACAGAGAGAGAGACAGAGAGAGACAGAGAGAGACAGAGTGAGACAGAGAGAGAAACAGAGAGAGACAAGAAAAACACAGAGAGACAGAGAGAGACAGAGAGAGACAGAGAGAGAGACAGAGAGAGACAGAGAGAGACAAAGAAAAACACAGAGAGACAGAGAGAGAGACAGAGAGAGAGACACAGGGAGACAGAGACAGACAGAGAGAGACAGAGAGAGACAGAGAGAGACAGAGATAGAGACAGAGAGAGACAGAGAGAGACAGAGAGAGAGACACAGAGAGACAGAGAGAGACAGAGAGAGACAAACAAAGACACAGAGAGACAGAGAGAGACAGAGAGAAACAGAGAGAGAGACAGAGAGAGACAGAAAGATACAGAAGGACAGAGAGAGACAGAGAGAGACAGAGAGACAGAGATAGAGACAGAGAAAGACAGAGAGAGACACAGAGAAAGACTGAGGGAGACAGAGAGAGAGACAGAGAGAGACATAGAAGAGACAAAGAAAGACACAGAGAGAGACAGAGAGAGTCAGACATAGAGACAAAGAAAGACAGAGAGAGACACTGAGAGAGAGAGACAGAGAGAGACAGAGAGATACAGAGAGAGAGACAAAGAGAGACAGAGAGAGACAGAGAGAAAGAGAGAGACAGAGAGAGTCAGAGAGAGACAGAGATAGAGACAGAGAGAGACAGAGAGAGGGACAGAGAGAGACAGAGACAGAGTGAGAAATACAGAGAGAGACAGATTTAGAGAGAGAGACAGAGAGAGACAGAGAGAGAGACAGAGACAGAGAGAGAGACAGAGACAGAGAGAGACAGAGTGAGACACAGAGAGAGAGAGAGACAGAGAGAGACAAAGAAAGACACAGAGAGAGACATACAGAGACAGAGAGATACATTAAGAGAGACATAGAGAGACAGAGAGAGACAGAGATAGAGACAGAGAGAGACAGAGAGAGACAGAGAGAGACAGAGAGATAGACAGAGAGAGACAGAGAGAGACAATGAAAGACATAGAGAGAGACACAGAGACACAGAGAGACACAGAGAGAGAGACAGAGAGAGACAGAAAGAGTCAGAAGGACAGAGAGAGACAGAGAGAGATAGAGATAGAGACAGAGAAAGACAGAGAGAGACACAGAGACAGAGACAGAGAGAGAGACAGAGAGAGACAGAGTGAGACACAGAAAGAGAGAGACAGAGAGAGACAAAGAAAGACACAGAGAGAGACATAGAGAGACAGAGAGATACATTGAGAGAGACATAGAGAGACAGAGAGAGACAGAGATAGAGACAGAGAGAGACAGAGAGAGAAACAGAGAGACAGAGAGACACAGAGAGACACAGAGAGAGACACAGAGAGACACAGAGAGAGACAGAGATAGACATAGACAGACAGAGACAGACAGAGAGAGACAGAGAGAGACAGAGATAGAGACAGAGAGAGACAGAGAGTGAGACAGAGAGAGACAGAGAGAGAGACACCGAAAGACAGAGAGAGACAGAGAGAGACAATGAAAGACACAGAGAGAGACTAAGAGAGACAGAGAGAGACAGAGAGAGACAGAGAGAGACAAAAAAAGACACAGAGAGAGACAGAGAGCGATATAGATAGAGAAAAAGAAAGACAGAGAGAGACACAGAGAGAGAGACAGAGAGAGACAGAGAGATACAGAGAGAGAGACAAAGAGAGACAGAGAGACAGAGTGAGACAGAGAGAGAGAGAGAGAGACTGAGAGAGACAAAGAAAGACACAGAGAGAGACATAGAGAGACAGAGAGATACATTGAGAGAGACAGAGAGAGACAGAGATAGACAGAGAGAGACAGAGAGAGACACAGAGAGAGACAGAGAGACACAGAGAGACACAGAGAGACACAGAGAGAGACAGAGAGAGACACAGAGAGACACAGAGAGAGACACAGAGAGACACAGAGAGACACAGAGAGATACAGAGAGAGAGACAAAGAGAGACAGAGAGAGACAGAGAGAAAGAGAGAGACAGAGAGAGTCAGAGAGAGACAGAGATAGAGACAGAGAGAGACAGAGAGAGGGACAGAGAGAGACAGAGACAGAGTGAGAAATACAGAGAGAGACAGATTTAGAGAGAGAGACAGAGAGAGACAGAGAGAGAGACAGAGACAGAGACAGAGAGTGAGACAGAGAGAGACAGAGCGAGACAAAGAAAGACACAGAGAACGACAGAGATAGAGAGATACAGAGAGAGAGACAGAGAGTGACAGATAGACAGAGAGAGACAGAGAGAGACAGAGAGAGACAGAGTGATAGAGAGAGACAGAGAGAGACAGAGATAGAGACAGAGAGAGACAGAGAGAGGGAAAGAGAGACAGAGAGAGAGAAGGAGAGAGACAGAGAGAGACAGAGAGAGAGACAGAGAGAGACAGAAAGAGTCAGAAGGACAGAGAGAGACAGAGATAGAGACAGAGAGAGACAGAGAGGGAAAGAGAGAGACAGAGAGAAAGAGAGAGACAGAGAGAGACAGAGAGAAAGAGAGAGACAGAGAGAGTCAGAGAGAGACAGAGACAGAGTGAGAAAGACAGAGAGAGACAGAGATAGAGAGAGAGACAGAGAGAGACACACAGAGAGACAGAGAGAGACAGAGAGAGACAGAGAGAGACAAAGAAAGACACAGAGAGAGACATAGAGAGACAGAGAGATACATTGAGAGAGACAGAGAGAGACAGAGAGAGACAGAGAGAGAGAGATAGAGAGAGACACAGAGAGAATCAGAGAGAGACAGAGAGACAGAGAGAGACAAAGAAAGACACAGAGAGAGACAGAGAGAAACAGAGAGAGAGACAGAGAGAGACAGAGAGAGACAGATAGACAGAGAGAGACAGAGAGAGACAGAGAGAGACAGAGAGAAAGAGAGAGACAGAGAGAGTCAGAGAGAGACAGAGATAGAGACAGAGTGAGACAGAGACAGAGTGAGAAAGACAGAGAGAGACAGAGATAGAGAGAGAGAGACAGAGAAAGACACAGAGAGAGACAGAGAGAGACAAAGAAAGACAGAGAGAGACATAGAGAGACAGAGAGATACATTGAGAGAGACAGAGAGACACAGAGAGACACAGAGAGACACACAGAGAGACACACAGAGAGACACACAGAGAGACAAAGACAGACAGAGAGAGACAGAGAGACAGAGAGAGAGACAGAGAGAGACAGAGAGAGACAGAGTGAGACAGAGAGAGACACAGAGTGAGACAGAGATACACAGAGTGAGAAAGAGAGAGAGACATAGAGAGAGACAGAGAGAGAGACAGAGAGAGAGACAGAGAGAGACAGAGAGAGACAGAGTGAGACAGAGAGAGAAACAGAGAGAGACAAGAAAAACACAGAGAGACAGAGAGAGACAGAGAGAGACAGAGAGAGACAGAGAGAGACAGAGAGAGACAAAGAAAAACACAGAGAGACAGAGAGAGAGACAGAGAGAGAGACACAGGGAGACAGAGACAGACAGAGAGAGACAGAGAGAGACAGAGAGAGACAGAGATAGAGACAGAGAGAGACAGAGAGAGACAGAGAGAGAGACACAGAGAGACAGAGAGAGACAGAGAGAGACAAACAAAGACACAGAGAGACAGAGAGAGACAGAGAGAAACAGAGAGAGAGACAGAGAGAGACAGAAAGATACAGAAGGACAGAGAGAGACAGAGAGAGACAGAGAGACAGAGATAGAGACAGAGAAAGACAGAGAGAGACACAGAGAAAGACTGAGGGAGACAGAGAGAGAGACAGAGAGAGACATAGAAGAGACAAAGAAAGACACAGAGAGAGACAGAGAGAGTCAGACATAGAGACAAAGAAAGACAGAGAGAGACACTGAGAGAGAGAGACAGAGAGAGACAGAGAGATACAGAGAGAGAGACAAAGAGAGACAGAGAGAGACAGAGAGAAAGAGAGAGACAGAGAGAGTCAGAGAGAGACAGAGATAGAGACAGAGAGAGACAGAGAGAGGGACAGAGAGAGACAGAGACAGAGTGAGAAATACAGAGAGAGACAGATTTAGAGAGAGAGACAGAGAGAGACAGAGAGAGAGACAGAGACAGAGAGAGAGACAGAGACAGAGAGAGACAGAGTGAGACACAGAGAGAGAGAGAGACAGAGAGAGACAAAGAAAGACACAGAGAGAGACATACAGAGACAGAGAGATACATTAAGAGAGACATAGAGAGACAGAGAGAGACAGAGATAGAGACAGAGAGAGACAGAGAGAGACAGAGAGAGACAGAGAGATAGACAGAGAGAGACAGAGAGAGACAATGAAAGACATAGAGAGAGACACAGAGACACAGAGAGACACAGAGAGAGAGACAGAGAGAGACAGAAAGAGTCAGAAGGACAGAGAGAGACAGAGAGAGATAGAGATAGAGACAGAGAAAGACAGAGAGAGACACAGAGACAGAGACAGAGAGAGAGACAGAGAGAGACAGAGTGAGACACAGAAAGAGAGAGACAGAGAGAGACAAAGAAAGACACAGAGAGAGACATAGAGAGACAGAGAGATACATTGAGAGAGACATAGAGAGACAGAGAGAGACAGAGATAGAGACAGAGAGAGACAGAGAGAGAAACAGAGAGACAGAGAGACACAGAGAGACACAGAGAGAGACACAGAGAGACACAGAGAGAGACAGAGATAGACATAGACAGACAGAGACAGACAGAGAGAGACAGAGAGAGACAGAGATAGAGACAGAGAGAGACAGAGAGTGAGACAGAGAGAGACAGAGAGAGAGACACCGAAAGACAGAGAGAGACAGAGAGAGACAATGAAAGACACAGAGAGAGACTAAGAGAGACAGAGAGAGACAGAGAGAGACAGAGAGAGACAAAAAAAGACACAGAGAGAGACAGAGAGCGATATAGATAGAGAAAAAGAAAGACAGAGAGAGACACAGAGAGAGAGACAGAGAGAGACAGAGAGATACAGAGAGAGAGACAAAGAGAGACAGAGAGACAGAGTGAGACAGAGAGAGAGAGAGAGAGACTGAGAGAGACAAAGAAAGACACAGAGAGAGACATAGAGAGACAGAGAGATACATTGAGAGAGACAGAGAGAGACAGAGATAGACAGAGAGAGACAGAGAGAGACACAGAGAGAGACAGAGAGACACAGAGAGACACAGAGAGACACAGAGAGAGACAGAGAGAGACACAGAGAGACACAGAGAGAGACACAGAGAGACACAGAGAGACACAGAGAGATACAGAGAGAGAGACAAAGAGAGACAGAGAGAGACAGAGAGAAAGAGAGAGACAGAGAGAGTCAGAGAGAGACAGAGATAGAGACAGAGAGAGACAGAGAGAGGGACAGAGAGAGACAGAGACAGAGTGAGAAATACAGAGAGAGACAGATTTAGAGAGAGAGACAGAGAGAGACAGAGAGAGAGACAGAGACAGAGACAGAGAGTGAGACAGAGAGAGACAGAGCGAGACAAAGAAAGACACAGAGAACGACAGAGATAGAGAGATACAGAGAGAGAGACAGAGAGTGACAGATAGACAGAGAGAGACAGAGAGAGACAGAGAGAGACAGAGTGATAGAGAGAGACAGAGAGAGACAGAGATAGAGACAGAGAGAGACAGAGAGAGGGAAAGAGAGACAGAGAGAGAGAAGGAGAGAGACAGAGAGAGACAGAGAGAGAGAGACAGAGAGAGACAGAAAGAGTCAGAAGGACAGAGAGAGACAGAGATAGAGACAGAGAGAGACAGAGAGGGAAAGAGAGAGACAGAGAGAAAGAGAGAGACAGAGAGAGACAGAGAGAAAGAGAGAGACAGAGAGAGTCAGAGAGAGACAGAGACAGAGTGAGAAAGACAGAGAGAGACAGAGATAGAGAGAGAGACAGAGAGAGACACACAGAGAGACAGAGAGAGACAGAGAGAGACAGAGAGAGACAAAGAAAGACACAGAGAGAGACATAGAGAGACAGAGAGATACATTGAGAGAGACAGAGAGAGACAGAGAGAGAGAGATAGAGAGAGACACAGAGAGAATCAGAGAGAGACAGAGAGACAGAGAGAGACAAAGAAAGACACAGAGAGAGACAGAGAGAAACAGAGAGAGAGACAGAGAGAGACAGAGAGAGACAGATAGACAGAGAGAGACAGAGAGAGACAGAGAGAGACAGAGAGAGACAGAGTGACAGAGAGAGACAGAGAGAGAAAGAGATAGAGACAGAGAGAGGGAAAGAAAGAGACACACAGAGAGATAGAGACAGAGAGAAACAGAGAGAGACAGAGATAGAGAAAGAGAGAGACAGAGATAGACATAGAGAGAGTGACAGAGAGAGACAAAGAGAGACAGAGAGAGACAAAGAAAGACACAGAGAGAGACAGAGAGAGACAGAGAGATACAGAGAGAGAGAAAGAGAGAGACAGAGAGAGACATAAAGAGAGAGACAGAGAGAGACAGGGAGAGACAGAGAGATACAAAGAAAGACACAGAGAGAGACAGAGAGGGACAGAGAGAGACAGAGAGAGACAGAGTGACAGAGAGAGACAGAGAGAGACAGAGATAGAGACAGAGAGAGACAGAGAGAGGGAAAGAGAGAGACAGAGAGAGAGAGAGAGACAGAGAGAGACAGAAAGAGAGACAGAGAGAGACAGAGAGAGGGAAAGAGAGACAGAGAGAGAGAAGGAGAGAGACAGAGAGAGACAGAGAGAGAGACAGAGAGAGACAGAAAGAGTCAGAAGGACAGAGAGAGACAGAGATAGAGACAGAGAGAGACAGAGAGGGAAAGAGAGAGACAGAGAGAAAGAGAGAGACAGAGAGAGACAGAGAGAAAGAGAGAGACAGAGAGAGTCAGAGAGAGACAGAGACAGAGTGAGAAAGACAGAGAGAGACAGAGATAGAGAGAGAGACAGAGAGAGACACACAGAGAGACAGAGAGAGACAGAGAGAGACAGAGAGAGACAAAGAAAGACACAGAGAGAGACATAGAGAGACAGAGAGATACATTGAGAGAGACAGAGAGAGACAGAGAGAGACAGAGAGAGAGAGATAGAGAGAGACACAGAGAGAATCAGAGAGAGACAGAGAGACAGAGAGAGACAAAGAAAGACACAGAGAGAGACAGAGAGAAACAGAGAGAGAGACAGAGAGAGACAGAGAGAGACAGATAGACAGAGAGAGACAGAGAGAGACAGAGAGAGACAGAGAGAGACAGAGTGACAGAGAGAGACAGAGAGAGAAAGAGATAGAGACAGAGAGAGGGAAAGAAAGAGACACACAGAGAGATAGAGACAGAGAGAATCAGAGAGAGACAGAGATAGAGAAAGAGAGAGACAGAGATAGACATAGAGAGAGTGACAGAGAGAGACAAAGAGAGACAGAGAGAGACAAAGAAAGACACAGAGAGAGACAGAGAGAGACAGAGAGATACAGAGAGAGAGAAAGAGAGAGACAGAGAGAGACATAAAGAGAGAGACAGAGAGAGACAGGGAGAGACAGAGAGATACAAAGAAAGACACAGAGAGAGACAGAGAGGGACAGAGAGAGACAGAGAGAGACAGAGTGACAGAGAGAGACAGAGAGAGACAGAGATAGAGACAGAGAGAGACAGAGAGAGGGAAAGAGAGAGACAGAGAGAGAGAGAGACAGAGAGAGACAGAAAGAGAGACAGATAGAGACAGAGAGAAATAGAGAGAGACAGAGATAGAGAAAGAGAGAGACAGAGAGAGACATAGAGAGAGAGACAGAGAGAGACTTTCCACTTTTTCAGATTTCTTGCCATATTCCGGTTCCTTCAGTGTGAGTTTTTAATTTTCTAATTCTTTCAGGGTTTTTTGCCATATTCTGGGTCCTACAGCGTGTATTTTTAATTTTCCAAGTTTTTCAGGGTTACTCAGCATATTTTGGGTCCTACAGTGTGATTTTTTTCATTTTCCACCTTTTTCAGGTTTTCTTGCCAATTTCGGGGTACTTCAGTGTGAGTTTTTAATATTCCACTTTTTACAGGGTTAATCGCCATATTCTGCGTCCTACAGTGTGATTTTTAAATTTTCCACGATTCTCAGGGTTTCTCGCCATATTCAGGTCCTACAGTTTGATTTTTTAATTTTAAACGTTTTTAAGTTTTTTTCGTCATGTTCTGGGTCCTACAGTTTGATATTCTCATTATCCAACTTTTTCAGATTTTCTCAGCATATTCTGGGTCCTACATTGTGAATTTTTAATTTTCCACGTTTTTCAAGGTTTCTTGCCATATTCTGGTCCTATAGTGTGATTTTCTCATTTTCCTCCTTTTTCAGTGTTTCTCGCCATATTCTGGGTCCTACAGTGTGAATATTTAATTTTCCATGTTTTTCATGTTTTCTCGCCATATTCTGGGTCCTTCAGTTTGTGTTTTTAATTTTCCTCGTTTTTCAGGTTTTCTCACCATATTCCCGGACCTTCAGTGTGAATTTTAAATTTTCCATGTTTTTCAGGTTTTTTCGTCATATTCTGGGTCCTAGAGTGTGATTTTCTCATTTCCACGTTTTTTAGGATTTCTCCCCATATTCGGGGTCCTTCAGTGTGAGTTTTTGATTTCCTACTTTTTCAGGGTTTCTCAATATATTCTGGTTCCTACAGCGTGTATTTTATTTTTCAAAGTTTTTCAAGGGTTTCTAGGCATATTCAGGGTCCTACAGTGTGAACATTTAATTTTCCATGATTATCAGGGTTTCTCAGCATATTCTGGGTCCTGCAGTGTGATTTTCTCATTTTTCACCTTTTTCAAGTTTTTTCGCTATTCTGGGTTCTACATGTGATTTTCTCATTTTCCACCTTTTTCAGGTTTTCTCGCTATATTCCGGGTCCTTCAGTGTGAATTTTTAATTTTCCACGTTTTTCAGGGTTTCTCGGCATATTCTGTTTCCTGCAGTGTGATTTTCTCATTTTCCAAGTTTTTCAGGTTTTTTCGTAATTCTGGGTCTTACAGTGTGATTTTCTCGTTTTTCACCTTTTGCAGGGTTTCTTGCCATATTCTGGGTCCAACAGAGTGTATTTTTAATTTTCCACGTTTTTCCGGTTTCTCACCATATTCTGGGTCCAACAGCGCGTAATTTTAATTTTCCACGTTTTTCAGGGTTTCTCGGCATATTCTGGGTCCTAAAGTGTGATTTTCTCATTTTCGAAGTTTTTCAAGTTTTTTCGCAATTCTGGGTCCTACAGTCATTTATTCTCATTTTCCACCTTTTTCAGGTTTTCTCGCCATATTCGGGGTCTTTCAGTGTGAATTTTTAGTTTTTTTACTTTTTTCATGTTTTCTTTACATATTCTGGGTCATTCAGTGTGAGTTTTTAATTTTCCACGTTTTTCAGGTTTTTTCGTCATATTCTGGGTACTACAGAGTGATTTTTCTCATTTTCCGTTTTTCAGGTTTTCTTGCCATATTCCAGGTCCTTCAGGGTGAATTTTTAATTTTCCACGTTTTTCAGTATTTCTCGCCATATTCTGGGTAATACAGTGTGAATTTTTAATTTTCCACTTTTTTCATGGTTTCTCGCCATATTCTGTGTCCGACAGTGTGAATTTTTAATTTTCATGTTTTTCAGGGTTACTCAGCATATTCTAGGTCCTGCAGTGTGATTTTCTCATTTTCCACGTTTTATAAATTTTTTCGTAATTCTGGGTCCTACAGTGTGATTTTCTCATTTTCCAACTTTTTACAGCCTTTCTAGCCATATTTGGGGTCCTTCAGTGTGAGATTTTAATTTTATAATTTTTCAGGGTTTCTCGACATATTCTGTGTCCTACAGCATGTATTTTTTATTTTCCACGTTTCTCAGTTTTTTAAATCATATTCTGAGTCCTAAAGTGTGATCTTCTCATTTCCACGTTTTTCAGGTCTTTCAGTGTGAATTTTTAATTTAACACGTTTTTCAGTATTTCTCGACATATTCTGGGAAATACAGTGTGAATTTTTAATTTCACACTTTTTTATTGGTTTCTCGCCATATTGTGTCCAACAATGTGAATTTTTAATTTTCACTTTTTTCCGTGTTTCTTGGCATATTCTGGGTCCTACAATGTGAGTTTTTAATTTTCCTCGTTTTTTCAGGTTTTCTCGCCATATTCAGATTTCTTCAGTGTGAATTTTTAATTTTCCACGTTTTTCAGGTTTTTTCATCATATTCTGGGTCCTACAGTGTGATTTTCTCATTTCCAAGTTTTTCAGGATTTCTTGCCATATTCCAGGTCCTGCAGTGTGAATTTTTAATTTTCCACGTTTTTCAGTATTTCTCCCCATATTTTGGGTAATACATTGTGAATTTTAATTTTCCTCTTTTTTTCATGTTTTCTCAAAATATTCTGTGTCCGACAGTGTGAATTTTTAATTTTCACGTTTTTCAGGTTTTCTCAGCATATTCTGGGTCCTTCAGTTTGAGTTTTTAATTTTCCTCGTTTTTCAGGTTTTCTGGCCACATTCCGGGTCCTTCAGTGTGAATTTTTAATTTTCCACGATTTTCAGGGATTCTCAGCATATTCTGGGTCCTGCAGTGTGATTTTCTCATTTTCCACCTTTTTCAGGTTTTCTAGCCATATTCCGGGTCCATCAGTGTGAGTTTATAGTTATCTACTTTTTTCAGGGTTGATTGCCATATTCTGGGTAATGCAGTGAGAATTTTCATTGTCCAATTTTTTCATGGTTTCTCGCCATAATCTGGTTCCCCCAGCGTATATTTTTAATTTTCCACGTTTTCAGGGTTTCTCGGCATATTCTGGGTCCTACAGTGTGATTTTCCCATTTTCGACGTTTTTCAATTTTTTTTTTCCAAATCTGGGTTCTATAGTGTGATTATTCTCATTTTCCATCTTTTTCATGATTTCTCGCTATATTCTGGGTCCTACAGTGTGAGTTTTGAATTTTCCTTGTTTTTTTGGTTTTCTCGCCATATTAGGGGTCCTTCAGTGTGAATTTTTAATTTTCCACGTTTTCTAAGTTTCTCGCCATATACAGTGTGAATTTTTAATTTTCCACTTTTTTCATGATTCTTGCCATATTCTGTGTCCAACAGTGTCAATTTTTAATTTTCACGTTTTTCAGCATTTCTCGGCATATTCTGTGTCCTGCAGTGTGATTTTCTCATTTTCCACTTTTTCAGGTTTTCTTGCCATATTCCGGTTCCTTCAGTGTGAGTTTTTAATTTTCTAATTCTTTCAGGGTTTTTTTGCCATATTCTGGGTCCTACAGCGTGTATTTTTAATTTTCCAAGTTTTTCAGGGTTACTCAGCATATTTTGGGTCCTACAGTGTGATTTTTTCATTTTCCACCTTTTTCAGGTTTTCTTGCCAATTTCGGGGTACTTCAGTGTGAGTTTTTAATATTCCACTTTTTACAGGGTTAATCGCCATATTCTGCGTCCTACAGTGTGATTTTTAAATTTTCCACGATTCTCAGGGTTTCTCGCCATATTCAGGTCCTACAGTTTGATTTTTTAATTTTAAACGTTTTTAAGTTTTTTTCGTCATGTTCTGGGTCCTACAGTTTGATATTCTCATTATCCAACTTTTTCAAATTTTCTCAGCATATTCTGGGTCCTACATTGTGAATTTTTAATTTTCCACGTTTTTCAAGGTTTCTTGCCATATTCTGGTCCTATAGTGTGATTTTCTCATTTTCCTCCTTTTTCAGTGTTTCTCGCCATATTCTGGGTCCTACAGTGTGAATATTTAATTTTCCATGTTTTTCATGTTTTCTCGCCATATTCTGGGTCCTTCAGTTTGTGTTTTTAATTTTCCTCGTTTTTCAGGTTTTCTCACCATATTCCCGGACCTTCAGTGTGAATTTTAAATTTTCCATGTTTTTCAGGTTTTTTCGTCATATTCTGGGTCCTAGAGTGTGATTTTCTCATTTCCACGTTTTTTAGGATTTCTCCCCATATTCGGGGTCCTACAGTGTGAGTTTTTGATTTCCTACTTTTTCAGGGTTTCTCAATATATTCTGGTTCCTACAGCGTGTATTTTATTTTTCCAAGTTTTTCAAGGGTTTCTAGGCATATTCTGGGTCCTACAGTGTGAACATTTAATTTTCCATGATTATCAGGGTTTCTCAGCATATTTTGGGTCCTGCAGTGTGATTTTCTCATTTTTCAACTTTTTCAAGTTTTTTCGCTATTCTGGGTTCTACATGTGATTTTCTCATTTTCCACCTTTTTCAGGTTTTCTCGCTATATTCCGGGTCCTTCAGTGTGAATTTTTAATTTTCCACGTTTTTCAGGGTTTCTCGGCATATTCTGTTTCCTGCAGTGTGATTTTCTCATTTTCCAAGTTTTTCAGGTTTTTTCGTAATTCTGGGTCTTACAGTGTGATTTTCTCATTTTTCACCTTTTGCAGGGTTTCTTGCCATATTCTGGGTCCAACAGAGTGTATTTTTAATTTTCCACGTTTTTCCGGTTTCTCACCATATTCTGGGTCCAACAGAGTGTATTTTTAATTTTCCACGTTTTTCAGGGTTTCTCGGCATATTCTGGGTCCTAAAGTGTGATTTTCTCATTTTCGAAGTTTTTCAAGTTTTTTCGCAATTCTGGGTCCTACAGTCATTTATTCTCATTTTCCACCTTTTTCAGGTTTTCTCCCCATATTCGGGGTCTTTCAGTGTGAATTTTTAGTTTTTTACTTTTTTCAGGTTTTCTTGCCATATTCTGGGTCATTCAGTGTGAGTTTTTAATTTTCCACGTTTTTCAGGTTTTTTCGTCATATTCTGGGTACTACAGTGTGATTTTTCTCATTTTCTCGTTTTTCAGGTTTTCTTGCCATATTCCAGGTCCTTCAGGGTGAATTTTTAATTTTCCATGTTTTTCAGTATTTCTCGCCATATTCTGGGTAATACAGTATGAATTTTTAATTTTCCACTTTTTTCATGGTTTCTCGCCATATTCTGTGTCCGACAGTTTGAATTTTTAATTTTCATGTTTTTCAGGGTTACTCAGCATATTCTAGGTCCTGCAGTGTGATTTTCTCATTTTCCACGTTTTATAAATTTTTTCGTAATTCTGGGTCCTACAGTGTGATTTTCTCATTTTCTACGTTTTTCATGTTTTTTCACAATTCTGTGTCCTACAGTGTGATTATTCTCTATTTCCACCTTTTTCAGGTATTCTTGCCATATTCAGGGTCCTTCCGTGTAAGTTTTTAATTTTCTACTTTTTTCAGTGTTTCCTGTCATAATCTGGCTCCTTCAAAGCATATTTTTATTTTTCCTCGTTTTTCTGGGTTTCTCAGCATATTCTGGGTCCTACAGTGTATTTTTCTCATTTTTAAACATTTTCAGATTTTCTCACCATATTCGGGGTCCTACAGTGTGAATTTTTAATTTTAATCGTTTTTAAGTTTTTTTCATCATATTCTGGGTCCTACAGTTGATTTTGTCATTAACCACCTTTTTCATGTTTTCTCACCATATTCGTGGTCCTTCAGTGTGAGTTTTTAGTTTTTTAGTTTTTTCATGGTTTGTTGCCATATTCTGGGTCCTACAGCGTGTATGTTTAATTTTGCACATTTTTCAGGGTTTCTCGGCATATTCTGGGTCCTACAGTGTGATTTTCTCATTTTCGACGTTTTTCAATTTTTTTTTCCCAATTCTGGGTCCTATAGTGTGATTTTCTCATTTTCCACCTTTTTCAAGTTTTCTCGACATATTCAGGGTCCTTCAGTGTGAGATTTAAATTTTTTACTTTTTTCAGTGTTTCTCGCCATATTCTGCATCCTACAGTGTGAATTTTAAATTTTTCACGTTTTTCAGGTTTTCTTGCCATGTTCTGTGTCCTACAGTATGAATTTTTAATTTTAAACCTTTTTAAGTTTTTTTCGTCATATTCTGGGTCCTTCAATGTGATTTTCTCATTTTCCAACTTTTTCAGGTCTTCTCGGCATATTCTGAGTCCTACAGTGTGAATTTTCGATTTTCCACGTTTTTCAAGTTTTCTTGCCATATTCTGTTCCTAGAGTGTGAATTTTTAATTTTCCACTTTTTTCAGTGTTTCTCTCCCTATCCTGGGTTCTACTTTGTCAATATTTAATTTTCCATGTTTTTCAGGTTTTCTCGCCATATTCTGGGTCCTTCAGTGTGAGTTTTTAATTTTCCTCGTTTTTCAGGTTTTCTCGCCATATTCAAGGTCATACAGTGTGATTTTCTCATTTCCACGTTTTTCTTATTTTCTTGCCATATTCCAGGTTCTTCAGTGTGAATTTTTAATTTTCCACGTTTTTCAAGGTTTCTTGCCATATTCTGGTCCTTTAGAGTGAATTTTTAATTTTCAAGATTTTACAGAGTTTCTCAAAATATTCTGTGTCCTCCAGTGTGAATATTTAATTTTCTAGGTTTTACAGGTTTTCTCGCCATATTCTGGGTCCTTCAGTGTGAGATTTTAATTTTCCTCGTTTTTCAGTTTTGCTCGCTATATCCGGGTCCTTGAGTGTGAATTTTTATTTTTCCACATTTTTCAGGTTTCTTCGTCATAATCTGGTTCTAAAGTGTGATTTTTTCATTTCCATGTTTTTCAGGTTTTCTCGCCATATTTGGGGTCCTTCAGTGTGAGTTTTTTAATTTTTAGTTTTTAAGGTTTTCTTGCCATATTCTGGGTACTACAGTGTGAATTTTAAATTTTCCACGTTTTTAAGTTATTTCGTCATATTCTGATTATTACAGTGTGATTTTCTCGTTTTTTTCCTTTTTCAGTGTTTCTCGCCATATTCAGGGTCCTATAGTGTGAATATTTAATTTTCAATGTTTTTCAGGTTTTCTCAGCATATTCTGGCTCCTGCAGTGTTATTTTCTCGTTTTCAACCTTTTTCAGGTTTTCTCACAATTCTGGGTCCTACATGTGATTTTCTCATTTTCCACCTTTTTCAGGTTATCTCGCCATAATCTAGGTCCTACAGTGTGAGTTTTTAATTTTCCTCGTTTTTTTCAGGTTTTCTCGCCATATTCTGATTCCTTCAGTGTGAATTTTTAATTTTCCACGTTTTTCAGGTTTTTTCATCATATTCTGGGTCCTACAGTGTGATATTCTCGTTTCCAAGTTTTTCAGGATTTCTTGCCATATTCCAGGTCCTGCAGTGTGAATTTTTAATTTTCCACGTTTTTCAGTATTTCTCCCCATATTTTGGGTAATACAGTGTGAATTTTTAATTTTCCTCGTTTTTCAGGTTTTCTCGCCAAATTCCGGGTCCTTCAGTGTGAATTTTTAATTTTCCACGATTTTCAGGGATTCTCAGCATATTCTGGGTCCTGCAGTGTGATTTTCTCATTTTCCACCTTTTTCATGTTTTCTAGCCATATCCTCATCCATCAGTGTGAGTTTATAGTTATCTACTTTTTTCAGGGTTGCTGGCCGTATTCTGGGTAATACAGTGTGAATTTTTATTGTCCAATTTTTTTCAAGGTTTCTCGCCATAATGTGGGTCTGACATTGTGAATTTTTAATTTTCACGTTTTTCACGGTTTCTTGGCATATTTTGGGTCCTGAAGAGTGATTTTCTCATTTTCCACGTTTTTAAAGTTTTTTCGTAATTCTGGGTCCTACAGTGTGATTTTCTCATTTTCCACCTTTTTCAGGTTTTCTCGCCATATTTGGGGTCCTTCGGTGTGAGTTTGTAATTTTCTACTTTTTTCAGGGTTTCTCGCCATATTCTGGGTCCTAAAGCATGTATTTTTAATTTTCCACGTTTTTCAGGGTTACTCGGCATATTCTGGGTCCTACAGTGTGATTTTCTCATTTTTGATATTTTTCAAGTTTTTTGTTTTGCAATTCTGGTCCTACAGTGTGATTTTCTCATTTTCCACCTTTTTCAGGTTTTCTCGCCATATTCCGGGTCCTTCACTGTGAGTTTTTAATTTTCTAATTCTTTCAGGGTTTCTTGCCATATTCTGGGTCCTACAGCGTGTATTTTTAATTTTTCACGTTTTTCAGGGTTACTCGGCCTATTCTGGGTCCTACAGTGTGATTTTCTCATTTTTGACATTTTTCAAGTTTTTTGTTTCGCAATTCTGGATCCTACAGTGTGATTTTCTCATTTTCCACCTTTTTCAGGTTTTCTTGCCATTTTCGGGGTACTTCAGTGTGAGTTTTTAATATTCTACTTTTTACAGGGTTAATCGCCATATTCTGTGTCCTACAGTGTGATTTTTAAATTTTCCACGTTTCTCTGGGTTTCTCGCCATATTCTGGTCCTACAGTGTGAATTTTTAATTTTAAACGTTTTTAAGTTTTTTTTCGTCATGTTCTGTGTCCTACACTGTGAAATGCTCATTATCCAACTTTTTCAGGTTTTCTCAGCATATTCTGGGTCCTTCAGTGTGAATATTTAATTTTCCATGTTTTTCATGTTTTCTCGCCATATTCCGGGTCCTTCAGTTTGTGTTTTTAATTTTCCTCGTTTTTCAGGTTTTCTTGCCATATTCCCGGTCCTTCAGTGTGAATTTTTAATTTTCCTCGTTTTTCAGATTTTTTCGTCATATTCTTGGTCCTAGAGTGTGATTTTCTCATTTCCACGTTTTTCAGGATTTCTCCCCGTATTTGGGGTCCTTCAGTGTGAGTTTTTGATTTTCTACTTTTTCAGGGTTTCTCAATATATTCTGGTTCCTACAGCGTGTATTTTATTTTTCCACGTTTTTCAAGGGTTTCTCCGCATATTCTGGGTCCTACAGTGTGATTTTTTTTTTTTTATTTTCGACGGTTTTCAAGTTTTTTCGCAATTCTGGGTCCTACAGTGTGATTTTCTCATTTTCCACCTTTTTTCAGGTTTTCTCGCCATATTTGGGGTCCTTCAGTGTGAGTTTCTAATTTCCTAGTTTTTCAAGTTTTTTCGTAATTCTAGGTCCTACAGTGTGGTTTTCTCATTTTCCACCTTTTTCAGGTTTTTTTCGCCATATTTGGGGTCCTTCAGTGTGAGCTTTTAATTTTCTACTTTTTTCAGGGTTTTTCGCCATATTCTGGGTCCTTCAGTGTGAATTTTTAATGTTCCTTGTTTTTCTGGTTTTCTTGCCATATTCCAGGTCCTTCAGTGTGAATTTTTACTTTTCCACGTTTTTTAGTATTTCTTGCCATATTCTGGGAAATACAGTGTGAATTTTTAATTTTCATGTATTCAGTGTTTCTAGGCATATTCTGGGTCCTCCACTGTGATTTTCTCATTTTCGACGTTTTTCAAGTTTTTTCGTTAATCACTGTGATTTCTCATTTTCCACCTTTCAGGGTTCCTCGCCATAGTTTGGGTCCTTCAGTGTGAGTTTTTAATTTTCTAATTTTTTCAGGTTTTCTCGCCATATTCTGGGTCCTATTGTGTATATTTTTAATTTTCCACGTTTTTCAGGGTTTCGTGGCATATTCTTGGTTCTACACTGTGATTATCTCATTTTCCACCTTTTTCAGGTTTTCTCTCCATATTCGGGGTCCTTCAGTGTGAGTTTTTAATTTTCTACTTTTTTCAGGGTTTCTCGCCATATTCTGGGTCCTACAGTGTGATTTTCTCATTTAGGACTTTTTACAAATTTTTTCGCAATTCTGGGTCCTACAGTGTGATTATTATCATTTTTTCAACTTTTTCAGGTTTTCTCGCCATATTCGGGATCCTTCAGTGTGAGGTTTTAATTTTCCTCGTTTTTCACGTTTTCTCGACATATTCTGGGTCCTTCAGTGTGAATTTTTAATTTTCACGTTTTTCAGGGTTTCTCTACATATTCCGGGTCCTTCAGTGTGAATTTTTTATTTTCCACGTTTTTCAGGTTTTTTCGTTATATTCTGGGTCTTACAGTGTGATTTTCTCATTTCCATGTTTTTCAGGTTTTCTAGCCATATTCCACGTCCTTCAGTGTGAATTTTTAATTTTCCAGGTTTTTCAGTATTTCTTGCCATATTCTGGGTAATACAGTGTGATTTTCTCATTTTCCACTTTTTTCAGGTTTAATGGCAATATTTGGGGTCCTTCAGTGTGAGTTTTTAATTTTGTACTTTTTCAGGGTTTCTGGCCATATTCTGGGTCCTATAGTGTGTGTTTTTAATTTTCCACGTTTTTCATGGTTTCTTGGCATATTCTGGGTCCTACAGTGTGATTTTCTCATTTTTGATATTTTTCATGTTTTTTTTCGCAATTCTGGGTCCTACAGTGTGATTATTCTCATTTTCCACCTTTCAGGTTTTCTCGCCATATTCGGGGTCTTTCAGTGTGAATTTTAAATTTTCTACTTTTTTCAGGTTATCTCGCCATATTCTGGGTCCTTCAGTGTGAGTTTTTATTTTTTCTGGTTTTGTAGCATATTCCGGGTCCTTCAGTGTGAATTTTTAATTTTCCATGTTTTTCAGGTGTTTTCATCATATTCTGGGTCCTACAGTGTGATTTTCTCATTTCCAAGTTTTTCAGGTTTTTGTGCCATATTCCAGGTCCTTCAGTGTAAATTTTTAATTTTCCACATTTTTCAGTGTTTCTCCCCATATTCTGGGTAGCACAGTGTGAATTTTTAATTTTCCACTTTTTTCATGGTTTCTCTTCATGTTCTAGGTCTGACCTTGTGAATTTTTACTTTTCACGTTTTTCAGGGTTTTCTCGCATATTCTGGGTCTTACAGTATGTTTTTCTCATTTTCCCCCCTTTTCAAGTTATTTTCGCAATTTTGTGTCCTACAGTGGGAATTTCTGTTTTTCCACCTTTTTCAGGGTTTCTTGCCATATTCTATGTCCTTAAGTGGGAATTTTTAATTTTCCACTTTTTTCAGGGTTTTTCATCATATTCCAAGTCCTTCAGTGTGAGTTTTTAATTTTCCACGTTTTTCAGGGTTTCTCAACATATTTTGGGTCCTACAGTGTGAATTTTTAATTTTCTACCTTTTTCAAGATTTCTCGCCATATTCTATGTCCTTCCACGTTTTTCAGGTTTTCTGGCCATATTCCAGGTCTTTCTGAGTGAGTTGATAATTTTCCACATTTTTAAGGTTTTCTCCCTATATTCCAAATCCTTGAGTGTGAGTTATTAATTTTCCATGTTTTTCTGGTTTTGTCGCCATATTCCAGGTCTTTCAGTGTGAGTTTTTAATTATCTACTTTTTACAGGGTTTCTTACCTTATTCTGGGTCCTACAGCGTTTATATTTAATTTTGCATGTTTTTCGGGGTTTCTCGCCATATTCTGGGACCTACAGTGTGATTTTCTCATTTTACAAGTTTTTCAAGTTTTTTCCCAATTCTGGGTCCTACAGTGTGATTTTCTCATTTCCACGTTTTTCAGGGTTTCTCAGCATTATCTGTGTTCTGCAGTGTGATTTTCTCATTTTCCACGTTTTTCACGTTTTTTTTTTTTTTTAATTCTGGGTGCTACAGTGTGATTTTCTCATTTTCCACCTTTATCAGGTTTTCTACCAAATTTGGAGTCCTTCAGTGTGAGTATGTAATTTTCTACTCTTCTCAGGTTTTCTCGCCATATTCTGGGTTCTACAGCGTGTATTTTTAATTTTCCACGTTTTCAGGGTTTCTCCGCATATCCTCTGTCCTACAGTGTGATTTTCACATTTTCCACGTTTTTTCAAGTTTTTTCATAATTCTGGGTCCTACAGTGTGATTTTCTCATTTTCCACCTTTTTCAGGTTTAATCGCCATATTTGGGGTCCTTCAGTGTGAGGTTTTAATTTTCTTCTTTTTTCAGGGTTTCTCACCATATTCTGTGTCCTACAGCGTGTATTTTTAATTTTCCACGTTTTCAGGGTTTCTCGACATATTCTGGGTCTTACAGTGTGATTTTCTCATTTCCACGTTTTCAGGTTTTGTTGACATATTCCAGGTCCTTCGGTGTGAATTTTTAATTTTCCATGTTTTTCAGTGTTTCTCGCCATATTCTGTGTCCGAGAGTGTGAATTTTTAATTTTCACGTTTTTCAGGGTTTCTCGACATATTCTGGGTCCTACAGAGTTATTTTCTCATTTTCGACGTTTTTCAATTTTTTTTTTTTCCAAATCTGGGTCCTACAGTGTGATTATTCTCATTTTCCACCATTTTCAGGTTTTTTCCGTCATATTCTGGGTCCTACAGTGTGATTTTCTCATTTCCACGATTTTCAGTATTTCTCGCCATATTCTGTGTCCAAGAGTGTGAATTTTTAATTTTTACGTTTTTCAGAGTTTCTCGGCATATTCTGGGTTCTGCAGTGTGATTTTCTCATTTTCCAACTTTTTCAGGTTTTCTAGCCATATTTGGGGTCCTTCAGTGTGAATTTGTAATTTTCTACTTTTTTCAGGGTTTCTCGACATATTCTGGGTCCTACAGCGTGTATTTTTAATTTTCCACGTTTTCAGGGTTTCTCGGCATATTCTTGGTCCTACAGTGTGATTTTCTCATTTTCCACGTTTTTCAAGTTTTTTCGCAATTCTGGGTCCTTCAGTGTGAATTTTTAATTTTCTACCTTTTTCAGGTTCTCTCGCCATATTTGGGGGTCCCTAAGTGTGAGGATTTAATTTTCTATTTTTTCAGGGTTTCTCGACATATTCTGTGTCCTACATCGTGTATTTTCAATTTTCCACGTTTTTCAAGTTTTTTCTTCATATTCTGCGTCCTACAGTGTGATTTTCTCATTTTCCACCTTTTTCAGGTTTTGTCGCCATATTCTGGTTCCTACAGTGTGTGTTTTGAATTTTCCTCGTTTTTCAGGTTTTCCTTCAGTGTGAATTTTTAACTTTCCACGTTTTTCAGTTTTTCTCGCCATATTATGGTTCCTACAGTGTGAATTTTTAATTTTCCACATTTTTCATGGTTTCTGGGCATATTCTGGGTCCTGCAGTGTGATTTTCTCATTTTCCACCTTTTTCAGGTTTTCTTGCCATATTCGGGGTCCTTCAGTGTGAATATTCAATTTTCTAGTTTTTTCAGGTTTTCTCTCCATATTCTGGGTCCTTCATTGTGATTTTTAAATTTTCCTTGTTTTTCAGGTTTTCTCACCATATTGTAGGTCCTTCTGTGTGAATTTTAATTTTCCACGTTTTTCAGGTTTTTTTCGTCATATTCTGGGTCCTACACTGAGATTTTCTCATTTCCACGTTTTTCAGGTTTCCCTGCCATATTCTGGGACCTTCAGTGTGAATTTTTAATTATCCACGTTTTTCAGGGTTTCTTGGCATTATCTGTGTTCTGCAGTGTGATTTTCTCATTTCCACGTTTTTCAGGTTTTCTTGCCATATTCCAGGTCCTTCAGTGTGAATTTTTAATTTTCCACGTTTTTCAGTATTTCTCGCCATATTCTGGGTAATACAGTGTGAACTTTTAATTTTCAAATTTTTTCATGGTTTCTCGCCATATCCTGTGTCCGACAGTGTGAATTTTTAATTTTCACGATTTTCAGGGTTTCTTGGCATATTCTGGGTCCTGCAGAGTGATTTTCTCTTTTTCCACGTTTTTCGAGTTTTTTTTTCGTAATTCTGAGTCCTACAGTGGGATTTTCTCATTTTACAACTTTTTAAGGTTTTCTCGCCATATTTAGGGTCCTTCAGTGTGATTTTTTATCTTTCTAATTTTTCAGTGTTTCTCGCCATATTCTGTGTCCTTCAGTGTGAGTTTTTAATTATCTACTTTTTTCAGGGTTTCTTGCCATATTCTGGGTCCTACAGCGTGTATTTTTAATTTTCGATGTTTTTCAGGGTTTCTGGTCATATTCTGGGTCCTACAGTGTGATTTTCTCTTTTTCCCCTTATTTCAAGTTTTTTCACAATTCTGTGTCCTAAGGTGTGATTTTCTCATTTTCCAACTTTTTCAGGTTTTCTCGCCATATTTGGGGTCCTACAGTGTGAATTTTTAATTTTAATCGTTTTTAAGTTTTTTTCGTCATATACTGGGTCCTACAGTGTGATTTTCTCATTTTCAACCTTTTTCAGTTTTTCTCACCATATTCTGGGTCCTTCAGTGTGAGTTTTTAATTTTCTACTTTT